>NC_056432.1:13471144-13516144 GCF_018296145.1 Oncorhynchus tshawytscha
ACCTCATTTTGTTGGCAGTGTGCACATAGCCTGTCTTCTTTTGAGTGGCAGGTCTGCTTTTGGCAGCCTTTCTCAATAGCAAGGCTATGCTCAGTAAGTCTGCACATAGTCAAAGATGACCTTCATTTTGGGTCAGTCACGGTGGTCAGGTATTCTGCCACTGTGTACTCTCTGTTTAGAGACAAGTAACATTCTAGTTCTTTCCAATGTGTTAAGTAATTACCTATTTGTTTCTCATGATTTGGTTGGGTCTAATTGTATTGCTGTCCTGGGGCTCTGTGGGGTCTGTTTGTGTTTGTGAACAGAGCCCCAGGACCAGCTTGCTTAGGAGGCTCTTCTCCAGGTTAATTTCTCTGTAGGTGATGACTTTGTTTTGGAAGGTTTAGGAATCGCTTCCTTTTAGGTGGTTGTAGAATTTAACGGCTCTTTTCTGGATTTTGATAATTAGCAGGTATTAGCCTATGTCATGCCCTGACCTGAGATATCTCTGTTTTCTTTATATTTTGGTTAGGTCAGGGTGTGACTAGGGTGGGTACACTAGTTTTGGATTGTCTAGGGGTTTTGTATTGCCTAGGGTTTTTGTATGTCTATGGTTTTGTAGGTCTTGGTATTTGTATGTTTATGGTGGTCTGATATGGTTCCCAATCAGAGGCAGCTGTTTATCGTTGTCTCTGATTGGGGATCATATTTAGGTAGCCATTCCCTTTTGGTGTTTGTGGGATCTTGTCTATGTGTAGTTGCCTGTCAGCACTCATTTGTATAGCTTCACGTGTCGGTGTGTTATTTTGGTTAGTTTGTTCGGTGTTCATTCTTAATAGAATAAAGAATGTACGCATACCACGCTGCGCCTTGGTCCGATTCATACGATGAACGTGACAGCCTAATTCTGCTCTACATGCATTTTTTGGTGTTTTACGTTGAGAGGATATTTTTGCAGAATTCTGAATGCAGAGTCTCAATTTGGTGTTTGTCCCATTTTCTGAATTCTTTGTTGGTGAGCTCATCCCAACCTCACAACCATAAAGGGCAATGGGTTCTATAACTGATTTTAAAAAATTAGCCACAGCTTTGTGTAAGTCACCTGTGGCATTGATGTTTAGGCAGAGGTATGTATAGATTTTTGTGTCTAGATGGAATTTTATTTGTAGTCCTGGCAAATGGACCTTTTTTGGAAAACCATTATTTTTGTCTTACTGAGATTTACTGTCAGGGCCCAGGTCTGACAGAATCTGAGTAGAAGATCTAGGTGCAGCTGTAGGCCCTCCTTGGTTGGTGACAGAAGCACCAGATCATCAGCAAACAGTAGACATTTGACTTCAGATTCTAGTAGGGTGAGGCTGGGTGCTGCAGACTGTTCTAGTGCCCGCGCCAATTCGTTGATATTTATGTTGAAGAGGGTGTGGCTTAAGCTGCATCTCTGTCTCACACCCCGGCAATTTGGAAAGAAATGTGTGTATTCTTGCCAATTTTAACTGCACACTTGTTGTTTGTGTACTTGGATTTTATAATGTCGTATGTTTTTCCCCCAACACCACTTTCCATCAATTTGTATAGCAGTCCCTCATGCCAAATTGAGTCAAAAGCTTTTTTGAAATCAACAAAGCATGAGAAGACTTTCCCTTTGTTTTGATTTGTTTGTTTGTCAATTAGGGTGTGCAGGGTGAATACGTGGTCTGTCGTACTGGAATTTGGGGAAAAGCCAATTTGACATTTGCTCAGTACATTGTTTTCGCTGAGGAAATGTACGAGTCTGCTGTTAATGATATTGCAAAGGATTTTCTCAAGGTTGCTGTTGATGCATATCCCATGGTAGCTATTGGGGACAAATTTGTCTCCACTTTTGTGGATTGGGGTGATCAGTCCTTGGTTCCAAGTATTGGGGAAGATGCTAGAGCTAAGGATGATGTGTTTTCTCTCTCTCTCTCCCTCTCTCTCGCTCTCTCTCTCTCACTCTCTCTTAGTCTTTCTCCCCGTCTCTCTCTTACTCTCTCTTCCCGTCTCTCTTACCAGTGGAAGAGGTATGGGGCCAGGATGGGGAGGGAAGGAAGGAATGGAGGAATTGTGTTTTGTAAATGGGGTTTGTACCACCATCAAGGCCACATCAGGCTTAGGATGTGGCTCTTCACTCCCTGGTTTGGAGGATGTGGCTCTTCACTCCCTGGTTTGGAGGATGAGGCTCTTCACTCCCTGGTTTGGAGGATGAGGCTCTTCACTCCCTGGTTTGGAGGATGAGGCTCTTCACTCCCTGGTTTGGAGGATGAGGCTCTTCACTCCCTGGTTTGGAGGATGAGGCTCTTCTCTCCCTGGTTTGGAGGTGTGGCCCTTTGAAGGTATGGAAATCTGTCTCTCAGGCCACAACTGATCCCAAACCAGAACTATAAGTCTTTGTTTGACTGTCATTTTCCGACCAGCGTAAATGTGAACAAAGCAGTGATTCAATACTTTTTTTATCTGGTCCACAAAAACCCCATCAAAAAACATGTTGGCAAGGGAACTACTCATTCTCTGAAAAGCCTGGTTTCACTTAAAGTCTGATTCCTCTGGCTTAGAGGACTTCCACTGCTTGCAGGCATAAACAGTCATTGTCCTCTTCTGCAGCTAGCATTCGTAGAATAATATGGAGTAAAGGCCACAGTGTACCAAGTAACAACATCAGTGCATTAACTTCTGTAAAGGCCAGAGCTGCAGATGGCTCAGAGTATTTTGCACAGCTGTAAACACTCCCAAAGTGATGGAGAGAGAATGGAATTTGCAAAGATGTGCAAAAGTTGTCACATGGGCATTTTATTGAAAACCTTCAAGACTATACTCTCTCTGGTGATCTCACATTCAAATCCTAATGTCTAAATTTTTTCTCCCATGAAGATTTCCTTACAGAGGATGAAACTGGCCTTTTTACTTTGTTTAGCTTCTTTCTATGCGCACACATGCATTTTCTCAAGACAAAATCACAGCAGTTGAACTGATTTTCCTCGATACCGTACATGTTGTGCACTCATGATTGAACCAGTATTCTACAGGGTAAGCATGAAAGGGCCTACTAACATCAGACTAAAAAAGACGGTGCGTAACCTGGATACATGTCTTCAAAGGTTGTACTCTACATCAGATGGATATCAATACTACGCTGCAAAATAAGACATCTGGAAAATCTGTTCTGAAGTTTCAAAAAGAGTGTTGTGTGTGTGTGTGTGTGTGTGTGTGTGTGTGTGTGTGTGTGTGTGTGTGTGTGTGTGTCTGTGTGTGTGTGTGTGTGTGTGTAGGTGTAGGTGTGTGCGTGTGTACGTGTGTGTTTGTGTGTGAGTGTGTGTGTTTTTGTCATCACAGATCTGAAAGCAGGCTTCACAAGGTGCGTAATGCAGCATCCTGCCCATTCCCCACGGCTACTGACCTGAAAGAATAAGCTGTCTCTAACAGGAGGCTCCTTCTCAACACATATCATTGGTTCATCTCCAATCACTAAATAAGGCCACCACCCTCCCTAAAGATAGCACTGGTTCATCTCCAATCACTAAATAAGGCCAGCACCCCAGCCCAGCCCTGGCTGTTCCTCACAGAGCTGTTTTTTTGGGTTACAGATTTTCTCAGTATTTCTGTATAAGTCAGTTTTTCCTGGGCTTCTCTCTCTGCTTCTGGTGGTTGCTGCATATTCCACTGTTCACTGGGGTCCTGCCCTGGATTCAGGAGCACAGCTCTGGCTAGAGAGAGGGAAGAGACAGCCAACCCAATCCGCCCCAACTGCGACCGGGGTGACACACTTACTCGGCTTGTCTCCCCGTCGCCAACAGGATATCTGCGCTTCACTTCAAAATGGGAGCACAGGGAGCAGGAAACCTGTTGGAGAGTCCTCCTAAACAACCCTGGAGGGGAGCTAGAGGGATGTTCATATTGAAGCCCTCGATGAGTGAGGCTCTAAGGCGGGCGCTTCTCACATCCTTTGTTTACTTAGCGTGTGGAGTGGGACTACTCTACCTTCACCGCTATTGTAAGTTCACTCGTACAAATCCTCCTAAATGTATAAGTCAGCATAAGGAGCTTAGTCTAGAGTGGGCAATTCAGCCTCCTGACATTCTATATTTATAACAGGCTGGTATGGTATTACAAGTCGAGAAGCATGTTTGGTAGGTTTATTTGTAAAGATGCATTTCTGCAGGCGCCCACTTTTAAGTTTAGGCTTAGGTTTAACTGTTTACTTATTTGATAACACCCAAAGGAGTGAGGACCAATCAGTTTGCTTCCGTTAAGAAATGTTTTTCAACAGACTTCCGTTTCAGAAATGTTTTTCAACAGAATCAGCAGAATGAATACACCCTGATCAGGGACAAACACATTTCATTTTCATAGCAGCCACATACGAACAACATGATCACTTTGCTTGTTGTATAATTCCTTCTTGCATCTACTAGCTCTCCTCCTCTCACCTTTTCCCGTTATCTGTGTAATTCAGTTCATAACACATCAGCTGTCTGTGGCCAGGCAAAAAAACTTTCCAAGCCAAACCTTCATATCATAACCCCTAACCGCTACACACAGCCTACACCGTTGTCACCATACTAGCTAACGTCATAGTCAAGATAGCCACCAGAACAGTAATCCGCTACAATCATGCAGTACAGTGTACAGTCAGCAAGCAGTTTAGCAGTTACACTGGTGGGATGGTGTATTCATACATGAATAAAACCAAAAGCTTATCTTGACTTGGAAGAGTTCCCGTGTTTGCTAACCATAGCCAGCTAGTTAACATAGCATCCCTTTCTGTTTGAGCTGGGTGTTTGAGTAGGCTAAACTAGCAGGCTCTCTCTCTCTCTCTCTCTCTCGCTCTCTTGCTTGTCCTTCATTTTTGAAGAAATGCATTTGTTCAAAACTGTTAAACTATTGTCAATCTCTCTCTTTGAGTCAACTACTCACCACATGTTATGCACTGCAGTGCTAGCTAGCTGTAGCTTTTCCTTTAGCACTGGATTAATTCTCTGATCCTTTGATTGGGTGACAACATATCAGTTCATGCTGCAAGAGCTCTGATAGGTTGGAGGACGTCCTCCGGAAGTTGCAAAAATGACTGTGTAACTCTATGGAAGAGTGTGCTACCATGGTGCTACCCTACAGAGTATTGTTGAGGCTAATGTAGACCTTCATTGTAAAACAGTGTGTTTTAATCCATTATTTGTTGATGTGAATATATTTAGTATTGTTTTTAAATGTTTCACTATTACATTTTTCTGAAATTCACTGAGGAGGATAGTCCTAAACTTCCTCCTCTGAAGAGCATCCACTGATTTATGTCCTCCCTCCTTCCTCCCCCATCCTCCCTCCTTCCTTCCTCCTTCCTCACCCCTCCTTACTCCTCCTCCCTCCTCACCCTCTGATTCCCAGATGTAGCAGAACCACACAGAGCCTGTAATAAGAGCCGTACTAAAGCTAATAGGAGGTATTTACATGGGAGTGGGTGTAACTGACACCAACCCGGCTGGGGCAATTAGGGAAATTAATTACCTAGCCATTCCTGTATTAATGGTGAAATAAAGCGAGGTAATTCAGTCATTTTTCAATGAGGATTTAAACATCTATTTAGCAAACAAATATGCTAAAAAGGAGGGGTTAAAAAAAATGTGGCTCTTTGGCAGTGATAATGCCTTCTGTAGCCGATTGTTGAACATCTCACTCACACTAGGTATTTTATTGGCATTTCCCAGCCTGGGTTCACATTTTCCCATCCTGTTTACCCTCTATTGGTATCCCCTACAGCCAGAAAAGGAGTGGAATCTTTGTTGAGGGTGAGGTGTGTTTGCCACAGTAGGCTAGGACTTGTGGAAGAGAGAGAGAGAGAGAGAGAGAGAGAGAGAGCGAGAGAGAGAGAGCGAGAGAGAGAGAGAGAGAGAGAGAGAGAGAGAGAGAGCGAGAGAGAGAGAGCGAGAGAGAGAGAGAGAGAGAGAGAGAGAGAGAGAGAGAGAGAGAGAGAGAGAGAGAGAGAGAGAGAGAGAGAGAGAGAGAGAGAGAGAGGAGATGCTCTCTGACAGCCTGGGAACCTAGAAGTGCCATCTGGCTTGAGGGGCCAAAGGACAGGGCTAAGCGACCTTTGACCCAGATCCCCCTTTTAGCAAACATCTCTGCAGTCCCGATTTATAGGTTCCTGAGGAACAATAAAAGGCCAGCCACGGCTGTCAGAGGCAAGGGCAGAGGCAGGCAGGCAGTCCACATGTCTACGAGTGACTGGAGACACACCAGAGAGAGAGCACGAGAGAGAGAAAAAGACAGAGAAAAAGAGAAATAAAAAGAGTGAGAGCGAGAGAGAAACTTAGGGACTGAGCAAGGGAAGAGGGAGCGCAGCATAATTGATATCTATCCCAAGACGTCAGGCAACAACAAGGAGTGTTTGACATTCAGGTCACATTTTCTCCTCATTAAACAGCATGAAGGCAACATCCAACTTGGAGACATAACATACAGAGATGTTTTACAGACATATTAAAAGGAAAGCCATTTTTACAGCAATATTAAGGATGATTTTTTGCCTTGTTTACTTGGCTATTAAATACATTCTTACGGATGCAGCAGTGAGTTGTGGACCTTCAGAAGTAATGCAGGAGCCATGGGTTAGGTGCACAGTCGCAGCCAGGTTTTTTTTGTTTTTAAGTAGGCAAGTCAGTTAAGAACAAAAAAACAATTCAATGACAGCCTCGGAACAGTCGGTACACTGCCTTGTTCAGGGGCAGAACAACAGCTTTTCACCTCAGCTCGGGATTTGATCTAGCAACCATTCTGTTACTAGTCCAAAGCTCTAACCACTAGGCTTCCTGCCGCCCCGGTATACAAGTCAGTATTTGAAATCCATCCATGTCTGGGGATGTAGGTAGATGACTTGGAAACTGGCCACCAGGGGAGACAGTGAGCGCTGTTACCTTCAAGTAGGTTTCAGTTTTGCTAGGGTGTTGTGGGATGGCGTATGGGCGTAAGCATCTGCCTCTGATTCCATAGGACGCACATTTGTTTTTAAGCCTATCCTTAACCCTTACCCTACCGCCAGAAAACTCCATTTGGAGGTAATGTCTAACCTTAAGATTTCCGAGTTAATTCCTAAACTTAACCTGAAATGTTTCAACATTTGACATTTGTAACAACTGTGAAATTTGACGTTTAAGAAACATGGATGAATGACTAATTCTGATGCAAGACTGAGTTAGTTGAGCAGAACACTGCTTGAATCAATAGAGCCGACTGAGCTGTGCAGGACTCCCTGTGGCAGTAAACCCCACAAACAAGTGGCTTCCCAACCAACAAATCGCCCCCTGGAGGAAAACATCAAACCAAATGAAAATACCTGAAGACAAAAGCTGAAACGAGGAACACAGCTCTTATGACAGTCAGCTGTCATTCAGCGGTCCCTTATTTCACTGCTGTGAGGTATTCACTCCGACCTTTTGCACTCTTTTCTTCCATTCATTCTTTGTGTCATTCTCTCTCCTTTCCCTCTCTTTTTTTTCCTGTTTTAAGAGGGGGATGGGGGAGTCCATCTGAGGATTCAGGCGTGAATAGACTTTTGTTTTGCTCTTTCTTCTTCCTCCTGACTGTGTCAATTGTGGGGTGCCCCTGGTGAAGGCCCCGGCTCCCTGAGATACAGTCTGACTGGCTAGTTAGAATTCTGGGGAGTCCCGCTAAGGCCTGACAGAGAGAGAGAGGTGCCGGCTGGCCATAGGGGCCATAGGGGCCATAGGGGCCAGGCCAGGAATGGCTTTCACAGAGAGAGAGAGAGAACAGCCTTGATCAGCTCAATTCCTGTAATCATAAAACTCTCTCTCTCCGTTATATTGCAAGAAAGCAGCATTTTGCGAGATTATACACCTCTGCAGACCTATTACTGTGGCCAGATAATGAGCTAGCGAGGTCACATGTTAGTGTGTTGATCTATCTGATGCTACTCAGAGTCCAGATTCTTCAATGCTCTCTCTCTCTCTCTCTCTCTCTCTCTCTCTCTCTCTCTCTCTCTCTCTCTCTCTCTCTCTCTCTCTCTCTCTCTCTCTCTCTCTCTCTCTCTCTCTCTCTCTCTCTCTCTCTCTCTCTCTCTCTCTCTCTCTCTCTCACTCACTCACTCACTCACTCACTCACTCTCACTCTCACTCTCACTCTCACTCTCACTCTCACTCTCACTCTCACACTCTCAGCATGGCATCCAGTGGTAGGAGGCAAGGAATTCCAGACATTTTGTTTCACGGGGAGGCAGGATCGATAATACTAACTATGTGGATAGTTCAGAGACAACTGGACTGGGCCGTCAGCCCTCAAAATAATGCTCTGTTTTAGGGTACATCTCAATCGAGCGCAACAATCCAGTGGCCCCTTTGTTCCTCCCCTTTTGTTATGGAGTCAAAAATGTCGGCCCGTATTCACATTTTTTTTAAATTTCTAATGGAAAGAAAAGATTGCATTGAAGTGCAGATTGACTGAGTGGCGCAGTGCAGCCATTGCCCGGGAAAAGGCCCAGACAGATATGCCCAGCATTCCAGAACATTCAGCGGTGTCCCGGTAACCGAGGGAGATTCACACAACATGTCAGCTGAGCAGCACACCCACAGCCAGGTACATGTACTCTACATAGTAGTAGCAGTAGCAGCAGAAGTAGTGGTAGAAGTAGTAGCTTACATCACGGAGCTGAAGTTGAATCATGTTTGTTGAAGTGACAGCACTGCCTTGTGTGTACTTTTGTTGAAATATTTTGGTTCTACTGTCACAGAGATGAACATTTCTTATAATGTTTTGTCTACACAGTGAATGGGGGGAACGAACGGGGGTGATGTGGTTCCTTGTCCAATGGCTGCCTCCTCTGCACATGCACATACCAGAGGAGATATGCTCTGCTAATTCATGTCTGAAGCATCTGCTCACGTAAAGCACAGGCAATTACCTATTGGCCCTATGATAGAGTTACGTGACCAGGAGACATGGCCTGCAAGCCTACTGGCTGCTGTTGAACTGGAAACCCTCCCGTCCTGTCCCTCTCCCTCTCCCTCTCCTGCATGAAACCCTCACGTTCCTCCCCTGTGTGCACTATTTTTAATGGCCTCACCAATTGCAGGAGGCTCTTCAACTGTGAGGTGAGAGGAGGAGGTCTCTTTGGCAGGGTGCATGGTGATAATTAGGCTGAAATTACTTGCCGTGTGGCCGGCGGGTAACACTCTAAACTGTGGTAGACGATGCAGCAGTGTGAGGCCACATCTCCTCCACACACACAACGTCACCCATCATCTCCTCTCCTCCACACACCCTCACTCATCACGCCATCCTCTGCTCACCACACACCCTCACTCATCACACACCCTCACTCATCACACCATCCTCTGCTCACCACATACCCTCACTCATCACGCCATCCTCTGCTCACCACACACCCTCACTCATCACACACCCTCACTCATCACGCCATCCTCTGCTCACCACACACCCTCACTCATCACACACCCTCACTCATCACACCATCCTCTGCTCACCACACACCCTCACTCATCACACACCCTCACTCATCACACCATCCTCTGCTCACCACACACCCTCACTCATCACACCATCCTCTGCTCACCACACACCCTCACTCATCACACCATCCTCTGCTCACCACACACCCTCACTCATCACACTATCCTCGCCTCACCACACACCTCACTCATCACGCCATCCTCTGCTCACCACACACCCTCACTCATCACGCCATCCTCTGCTCACCACACACCCTCACTCATCACACTATCCTCTCCTCACCACACACCTCACTCATCACACCATCCTCTGCTCACCACACACCCTCACTCATCACACCATCCTCTGCTCACCACACACCCTCACTCATCACGCCATCCTCTGCTCACCACACACCCTCACTCATCACGCCATCCTCTCCTCATCACACACCCTCACTCATCACACCATCCTCTCCTCACCACACACCCTCACTCATCACACTATTCTCTCCTCACCACACACCCTCACTCATCACACTATGCTCTGCTCACCACACACCCTCACTCATCACATTATGCTCTGCTCACCACACACCCTCACTCATCACACCATCCTCTGCTCACCACACACCCTCACTCATCACACTATCCTCTGCTCATCACACTATCCTCTCCTCACCACATACCCTCACTCATCACACCATCCTCTGCTCACTACACACCCTCACTCATCACACCATCCTCTCCTCACCACACACCTCACTCATCACACCATCCTCTCCTCACCACACACCCTCACTCATCACACCATCCTCTCCTCATCATACACCCTCACTCATCACACCATCCTCTCCTCACCACTGTCTCTCTGAAATGTGCCATTCAGCAGGCCTGCTGACACCGGCAGGATCCCATCAACACCAAATGAAGGCACAGAGTGGGAAATGAGAGGTGTAGCTGGTAAGGGGTGTGGGACGGGTTGTGGCCGAGAGGCAGGATACATTTATGTTTGTGTTTGGAGACCTGACCTCAGCATCTTGCTAGAGGGCCTTTAATGACCAGGGGCATAAAACATTTTTAGGTACAACAACAAATGCTGTACATTCCATACTGCTGTTTCCTCCAAACTGCTGTACCCTCCATACTGCTGTGCCCTCCATACTACTGCAGGTTCCACACTGCTGTACCCTCCATACTACTGCAGGTTCCACACTGCTGTACCCTCCATACTGCTGTACCCTCCATACTACTGCAGCTTCCTCACTGCTGTTCCCTCCATACTGCTGTACCCTCCATACTGCTGTTCCCTCCATACTGCTGTACCCTCCACACTGCTGTACCCTCCACACTGCTGTACCCTCCATACTACTGCAGGTTCCACACTGCTGTACCCTCCATACTACTGCAGGTTCCACACTGCTGTACCCTCCATAGTACTGCAGCTTCCACACTGCTGTACCCTCCATACTGCTGTACCCTCCACAGTACTGCAGCTTCCACACTGCTGTACCCTCCATACTACTGCAGCTTCCACACTGCTGTACCCTCCATACTGCTGTACCCTCCATACTACTGCAGCTTCCACACTGCTGTACCCTCCATACTGCTGAACCCTCCATACTGCTGTACCCTCCATACTGCTGTACCCTCCACAGTACTGCAGCTTCCACACTGCTGTACCCTCCATACTACTGCAGCTTCCACACTGCTGTACCCTCCATACTGCTGTACCCTCCATACTACTGCAGCTTCCACACTGCTGTACCCTCCACACTACTGCAGCTTCCACACTGCAGTACCCTACATACTGCAGTACCCTCCATACTGCTGTACCCTCCATACTACTGCAGCTTCCACACTGCTGTACCCTCCATACTACTGCAGCTTCCACACTGCTGTACCCTCCATACTACTGCAGCTTCCACACTGCTGTACCCTCCATACTACTGCAGCTTCCACACTGCTGTACCCTCCATACTGCTGTACCCTCCATACTACTGCAGCTTCCACACTGCTGTACCCTCCATACTACTGCAGCTTCCACACTGCTGTACCCTCCATACTACTGCAGCTTCCACACTGCTGTACCCTACATACTGCAGTACCCTCCATACTGCTGTACCCTCCACACTACTGCAGCTTCTACACTGCTGTACCCTCCACACTACTGCAGCTTCCACACTGCTGTACCCTCCATACTACTGCAGCTTCCACACTGCAGTACCCTCCATACTGCTGTACCCTCCATACTGCTGTTCCCTCCATACTGCTGTACCCTCCACACTGCTGTACCCTCCATACTTCTGCAGGTTCCACACTGCAGTACCCTCCATACTGCTCTACCCTCCATACAGCTGTTTCCTCCATACTGCAGTACCCTCCATACTGCTGTTTCCTCCATACTGCAGTACCCTCCATACTGCAGTAGCCTACATACTGCTGTACCCTTCATACTGCTGTACCCTCCATACTGTTTTTCCCTCCATACTGCTGTACCCTCCATACTGCTGTACCCTCCATACTACTGTACCCTTCATACTGCTGTACCCTCCATACTGTTGTACCCTTCATACTGTTGTACCCTTCATACTGCTGTACCCTTCATACTGCTGTACCCTTCATACTGTTGTACCCTTCATACTGCTGTACCCTCCATACTGTTGTACAGCTGTACCCTCCATACTGTTGTACCCTCCATACTGTTGTACCCTTCATACTGCTGTACCCCTTCCTACTGCTATACCCCTTCATACTGCTGTACCCTCCATACTGCTGTATGTACCCCTTCATACTGCTGTACAGCTGTACCCTCCATACTGCTGTACCCTTCATACCTCTGCAGCTTCTCCTTATCGCCTTACAGACAGAACAGGGTTGTCCTTGTCCCTTGTGACTCCTTCCCTCCATTCTTCCTTATACCCTTCCCTCTCCCCTCCCTTCCTCCTCCTTCCCTCTCTGGACAAACCTGCCTGGTGATTGGCCCTATCTGCACGTTCCGTCCACCCTGGAAAGGGCAAGCTTTAAGCGCCTGTCGTCCAGCTGTGTTCATGCAGAGGCTGCCGGGTGTCTTGTGTCACAAGATGGGCTGAGCTCCCTGTCAAGGACAAATTGAATCCATTGGAGAGAGAGAAAGATAAATATTACGGTGTATGAGTAATAACCTGAAGGAGGAACCTGAAGGGGGAACCTGAAGGAACAACCTGAAGGAATAACCTGAAGGAATACCGTGAAGGTGGAACCTGAAGGAGGAACCTAAAGGAGGAACCTGAAGGCGCACAGACACCCCACACAAAGTGGGAGGAGAGAGGGGAGAAGAGGAGTGGAGGGGGACTTGTTTTTGTGGGATTACGTATAGCGGCTGTCAAGTGAAAGGGGTTTTATTTATTTTTCTTTGGGATGCTTAAGAGATGGTGAAGGTCAGGCTAAGTGTCTGCTCTCCAGCTTTGTTGTGTGAGCCGAATCAATTTATGAAATATGTCTGTTAACAATGCTGCAGATGTAATCTCTCACTCTCTCTCTCTTTTCCTATCTCTCTTTCTCGCTCTCTTCTTCACTGTCTCTTTCTCCTCTTTTTCTCTCTCTCGCAGCCCACGCTCTCTCTCCCTCCCTCCCTGCTCCCCCCTCTCTATCTGTCTGTGGTCACCGTGGTTACCTCTCCTCTGTTGTTGTTTCTGCCTGGGATTAAGAGGTCACTGTATTTCTGCGGAGGAAAGGGAGACTAGTGTAATTCTAAAGGCTTTGGGTATTTTAATGAGTGGACATTAACTGACACTAGTTCCTACTTCACATTTTTGGGGGAATTGTTCATGCCTTCTTGAACATGTGCAATTTCATGTGCCTTAATTACAAACTTTTATGGGATCCGTAAATATTAATACAAAATAATAATAAAATGTTTGAATTATGAGCCTAGTTTAGCCAATGAAAAAGCACTGAGCTATAAGTGCTTAGTTAACAATGCTGAATAGGAGTAAACAAAGAAGAACTCTCTAGGAAGTGTGAAAATCTAATTCAAAGGGAATTTTCTCTGACCGTTAAGTGGGATAACAAGTTTATCCAAATCTAAAGCAGCATAACTTTCCCATGTTTCCTTTAACTACAGTTGATGACGTAGCATTTTGAAGAACTTTCCTAAAATACCAAAATAAGCAAATCACTAGCATAACACTAGCAGCCTGTCAGTGCTGGGCCGTTCTCACCACAACCACACTGCTGCCACACTGTCAGTTTCTGTGTGTCAACTCTGCGCTGAGTTGTAGAATAATTCACATCATACTGTATATTTATGCTTTTTCTCTCTCATTGTGTTTTCCAAAGAGAGCACTTCCAGGGTGAGTCCCATCTGTCTCTCTCGGTTCAGATTGTCTGAATCTCCGGCCCAGAACTGACCCGACCAGACCGACCTGTGGCCTGGATGCCAGCCATGGTGCCGGGTCCCCGGGCCCACCTCGGTTAGGGAACCAGAGTAGGACACGGTTCCCATTTATACATTTCTCCTTTCCTCCCTGCCTCCCTCCTTTCATCCTCCCATCGTAAAAGTTCAGCGTTCACACAGCTCAGGTCAATCCCCAAAGTCGAGACGACGTCTGCCCTGTCAGATACCGTAGAGGGTTCCACGATTTCCTGTTTCTTTTTTTCTTCTGTTGGACCAAGATGAAGGAGTAAAATAGCCTGTTGTTGTGTGGATGAAACATCTGAGTTTAATAATATGTTCTGTGGAGATGGGTCACATTGTGTGTCTTCCCTCAAATGAACCAAAGGTAGTCTGGGAGAGGAGGACGAGGAGGGCAGAGAGGTGGGGAAAGAGGTGGGCAGAGAGGGGGGGAAGGTGAGGAGAGACGGAGGAGAAAGGGTGGGAGAGAGGGGGGAGAGAGGGGGAGAGTTAACATTTTGAGGTGAGTGGACCTGCCCGGGAAAATACTGGACGGCTGGTTTGTTTGGCTGTGCCGGGACGACAATTTAATTTATTGACATAAATATAAACATTACGCTGGAACAACTAATCCCCAAAATGCGGGATTAAGAAATTAGAGATTGGGTCCCAAGATGACCCTTGAATATAGTGTTCCTAGGGAGTTGATTGACAGAACACATGACAGGGGTACGTAGAAGATGGTGGAGGAAATGGCACCGGAGAAGTCGTGGTTAAGATGACGCCAGAGAAGAAGGCTGACGTTTTACGTGTTCCTATCCAAATGTGTGTTTGTTTTTTTTTCATTGCTTTGTTTGTAACTTTTTTTTAAACTCATTTTGTACATAATATTGCTGCTACTGTCTAGTAAGACCAAAAATAACTTCTGGATATCAGGACATCAGAACTGCGATTACTCACCACGAACTGACAGAATCCTTTTTTTCCTTTAACGAGTCTGACGAGCCCGACGTGAATTATATACTGCTTTCCCGGCAACAGGCCCAGATCCCCGTCATTTGTGTGAAGAGAAGGCTGAGAAAAAGAGGCCAGATACTGGTTATAAGCTGTATCGGCAGGATAGAACAGCGGCATCTGGTAAGACAGGGGGAGGTGTACTATGTATTTTTGTAAATAACAGCTGGTGCACAATATCTAAGGAAGTCAAAAGGTTTTGCTTATCTATCATGATAAGCTGTAGACCACACTATCTACCTAGAGAGTTTTCATCTGTATTTTTTGCAGCTGTCTACATACCACCGCAGACTGAGGCTGGCACTAAGACCGCACTCAATGAATTCTATTCCGCCATAAGTAAACAGGAAAACGCTCACCCAGAGGCAGCGCACCTGGTGCCCGGGGACTTTAATGCAGGGAAACTTATATCGGTCTTACCAAATTTCTATCGGCGTGTTAAATGTGCAACCAGAGGGAAAAAACTCTGGACCACTTTTACTCCACACACAGAGACTCATACAAAGCTCCCACTAACCCTCCATTTGGAAAATCTGACCATAATTATATCCTCCTGATTCCTGCCTACAAGCTAAAATTAAATCAGGAAGCACCAGTGACTAGATCAATAAAAAGTGATCAGATGAAGCAGATGCTATGCTACAGGACTGTTTTGCTAGCACAGACTGGAATACGTTTCGGGATTCCTCCAATGGCATTGAGGAGTCAGTCATTGGCTTCATCAATCAAAGTGCATCGATGACGCCGTACCCACAGTGACCGTATGTACATACCCCAACCAGAAGCTATGGAAGCTGCCCCTTTAAGGAGCGGGATTCTAACCCGGAAGATTAAAAGAAATCATGCTATGCCCTCCGATGAACAATCAAACAGGCAAAGCGTCAATACAGAACTAAGATCGAATCGTTCTACACCGGCTCTGACCCACGTTGGATGTGGCAGGGCCTGCAAACCATTGTAGATTACAAAGGAAAGCACAGCAGAGAGCTGCCCAGTGACACAAGCCTCCCAGACAAGGCTCCCAGATGAGTAAATAACACTGAAACATGCATGAGAGCACCAGATGTTCCAGAAGTCTGTGTGATCACCCTTTCTGCAGCCAATGTAAAACCTTTGAACAGGTCAACATTCACAAGGCCGCAGGGCCAGACAGATTACCAGGACGTGTACTGCGAGCATGCTCTGACCAACTGGCAAGTGTCTTCAATGACATTTTCAACCTCTCCCTGTCCGAGTCTGTAATACCAACATGTTTTAAGCAGACCAACATAGTCCCTGTGCCCAAGAACATTAAGGTAACCTGCTTAAATGACTACCGACCCATAGCACTCACATCTGTAGACATGAAGTGCTTTGAAATGCTGGTCATGGCTCACATCAACACCATTATCCCAGAAAACCTAGACCCAATCTAATTTGCATACTGCCCAAACAGATCCACAGATGATGCAATATCTATTGCACTCTACACTGCCCTTTCCCCCCTGAAGAAAAGGAACACCTATGTGAGAATGCTATTCATTAACTACAGCTCAGCGTTCAACACCATAGTTCCATCATAGCTCATCAATAAGCTAAGTACCCTGGGATTAAACACCTCGCTCTGCAACTGGATCCTGGTCTTCCTGACGGCCACCCCCTAGGTGGTGAAGGTAGGTAACAACTGCCACGCTGATCCTCAACACAAGGGTCCCTCAGGGGTGCGTGCTTAGTCCTCTCCTGTACTCCCTGTTCACTCGTGACTGCACGGCCAGACACGACTCCAACACCATCATTAAGTTTGCCAATGACACAACAGTGGTAGGCCTGATCACCGACAACAACGAGATAGCCTATAGGGAGATGGTCAGAGACCTGGCCATGTGTTGCCATGACAACAACCTCTCACTCAACGTGATCGAGACAAAGGAGATGATTGTTGACTACAGGAAAAAGAGGACAGAGCACGCGCCCATTCTCATCTGTGGGGCTGCAGTGGAGCAGGTTGAGAGCTTCAAGTTCCTTGGTGTCCACATCACCAACAAACTAACATGGTCCAAACACACCAAGACAGTCGTGAAGAGGGTACGACAAAACCTATTCCCCCTCGGACACTGAAAAGATTTGGCATGGGTCCTCAGATCCTCAAAAAGCTCTATAGCTGCACCATTAAGAGCATGCTGACTGGTTGCATCACTGCCTGGTTTGGCAACTGCTCGGCCTCTGACCACAAGGCCATAGCTTCCTGTCATCCAGGGCCTCTATACCAGGCGGTGTTAGAGGAAGGTCCTATGAATTGTCAAGGACTCCAGCCACCCTAGTCGCAGACCGTTCTCTCTGTTACCGCACGCCATGAGGTACCGGAGCACCAAGACTAGACAGCTTCTACCACCAAGCCATACGACTCCTGAACACCTAATCAAATGGCTACCCAGACTATTTGCATTGCCCCCCCCCCCTTTTACACCACTGCTACTCTCTGTTGTTATCATCTATGCGTAGTCACTTTATTAACTCTACCTACATGTACATATTACCTCAATTGCCTTGACTAAACGCACATTGACTCTGTACTGGTACCCCACTGTATATAGTCTCACTATTGTTTTTTACTGCTGCTCTTTAATTACTTGTTACTTCTATTTCCTGGTTAGGGGCTCGTAAGTAAGTATTTCACTGTAAGGTCTGCACCTGTTGTATTCGGCGCATTTGACAAATACAATTTGATTTGATTTGAGGAAGAGACCTTACTAGAAGATTACAGCAAGGACACATAAGACAACATTTTCATTTAGTGAATTATATAAATAAGGGCTTTGTGTGATCTCAGGGTAGAGAACCATGACGGTGTACTGGAACTTACAGATCAATACGCTAAACAAAACAACAATCTGTTGTCCATCCCTTCTTTACTTCTAGACTCAGTGAGGTTGAGGGGAGAGCTTTATGTCCAGGGTTTGAAATAACTTGCCTCTTTTCATAGAACAGTGCCCTATTCCCTTATACCATTGTCTAGATTCAGCATGTTATTCTTAACACTAGAAATGAAGACATCGGTATATGATTCTATTTAATCCATGTAGTCCAAACTGTGGATTAGTCTTAATTATATGGAAATCACCTACAGCAACATTTTTTTCCCTCTCTTTTTTGTCCCAGAGTTCAGTGGCTTGTAGATCTTTAATTATGTATCATATTCTTTTGCCCTGTTTTATGGAAACTCCAGAATGGATTCGCTCAAGTCATCGACTTGAAAGTTTGAAAACCTCTAGTGACAAGAATATTAATGTGGCAGCAGTGTCATATCTGTTTCAGCTCATGCATATTCAATGTCCCTCCAGCTCTCCAAGATTTATGTCAGCCCAAGCAGCAGTGTAGTTTTCCACCATTGGAGATGATAGCATGCTAAATTGCTGTTATCGGGAGCAGTTGTTTTTTCCTCCTCCTCTCCAGGTCGGGGTTAGGAGTAGACCCACTAACTGGAGGAGACATTCAGGCTGCTGACGTCAATAGTGATCACCTCCGCTGCTCCACTCTCGCTCTGTAGTAGGGACTGAAAACTCTGTCATGGGTAAAATAGTATATTTTGGAAGGAGATTAGGGGTGATCCCGTGGATTATCTTTTAATTAAGGACGGTTGAGTTGTGCCCACTCTGGTGGAGCAAATGCCCAGCTGCTAATGAAGTTTAAACAGACATACTTTATTTAATTAGGGCTAATCGCTGGGGCCCAAAGTCCGGCTCTCTTTGATCTGCCTGTCGCACTGTAATCTTCCTGTCAGATAGCATCTCCCTCGTTTTCCCTGGCTCCTTTTGAGATGCTGCTACGGGAGGTCCAAGATTAACCATGGGTTAATTGAGACAGCCGAGGTGGAAGAGTGTGTGTGTGTGCGTGCGTGCGTGTGTGCGTGCGTGTGTGTGTGTGTATCTGTGTGTGAGTGTGTGCTCATGTGCGCGCTTGTCCATTCATTTGCCTGTGTGTGTGTGTGTGCGTGCGTCTGTGTGTGCGCAAGTATGTGTTAGGGAGAGAGAGAGAGGAAAAAGAGAGGCAAAGTGGCAGAGGTAGGGAGGGGGAAAAGATTGATGGATGTATTTGTGGCCTCAGAAGTCATCCTCTTTTCTCAGGCCCGGCTCCCCTCCATGTGGAAGTCAATTCAATTCAAAGAGCTTTAGTGGCATGGGAAACATATGTTTACACTGGCAAGGCAAGTGAAATAGATAATAAACAAAAGTGAAATTAACAATACAAATGAATTGAATGGGAGTAAACCAAAGCCTCTGCTGATTGCTGCACCAGGCTGTGTTGGATTCTTCCTCCCTGTCTGACTGTTTGACTTTGGGGACACTAGGGGGCCATCGATCTGCTTCATAATTCCTTGTATGTTTGTGTGTGCGTGTATGTGAGTGTGTGTGTGTGTGTACATACGCGTGCTCATTGTTGTGGAAGAGAGCATAGAAACATATTGAGGATGTTGTCCCCACAGTAACTTTACGTACATACCCCAACCAGAAGCCATGGATTACAGGCAACATTCGCACTGAGCTAAAGGGTAGAACTGCCGCTTCAAGGTGCGGGACTCTAACCCGAAAGCTTATAAGAAATCCTGCTATGCCCTTCGACGAACCATCAAACAGGCAAAGCGCCAATACAGGACTAAGATTGAATCGTACTACACCGACACTGACGCTCGTCGGATGTGGCAGGGCCTGCAAACTATTACAGACTACGAAGGGAAGCACAGCCGCGAACTGCCCAGTGACAAGAGCCTATCGGACAAGCTAAATCACTTCTATGCTTGCTTCGAGTTAAGCAACACTGAGGCATGCATGTGCTGTTCCGGACGACTGTATGATCACACTCTCAACAGCCGACGTGGGTAAGACCTTTAAACAGTGAGTGAGTGAGTGAGTGAGTGAGTGAGTGAGTGAGTGAGTGAGTGAGTGGTGAGTGAGTGAGTGAGTGGTGAGTGGTGGTGAGTGGTGAGTGAGTGAGTGAGTGAGTGAGTGAGTGAGTGAGTGAGTGAGTGAGTCCGGTAGAGATGTACAGAGGTCAGCAGCAGAGCAAGGGGGGGCACTCTCTAACTGACCTGATACTCTCTAACTACTAATTGGGTCAGTGCAGCCAGCAGCAGGAAGGCAGGCAGGGATAAACCCTGGGCTAGAGAATAACACCCTAACAAGCCCAAGAAAACACTGAAAATGACTTTAGTCTGGGTAGAGCCATATGGCCGAGGAGCGGTATGGAGATTCACTGAGGCTTCTGCTTCGCTTTCATAAGCAAGAGAGAGAGAGAGAGAGAGAGAGAGAGAGAGAGAGAGAGAGAGAGAGAGAGAGAGAGAGAGAGAGAGAGAGAGAGAGAGAGAGGAGAGAGAGAGAGAGAGAGAGAGAGAGAGAGAGGAGAGAGAGAGAGAGAGAGAGAGAGAGAGAGAGAGAGAGAGAGAGAGAGAGAGAGAGAGAGAGAGAGAGAGAGAGGAGAGAGGAGAGAGAGAGAGAGAGAGAGAGAGAGAGAGAGAGAGAGAGAGAGAGAGAGGAGAGGAGAGAGAGAGAGAGAGAGAGAGAGAGAGAGAGAGAGAGAGAGAGAGAGAGGAGAGAGAGAGAGAGAGAGAGAGAGAGAGAGAGAGAGAGAGAGAGAGAGAGAGAGAGAGGAGAGAGGAGAGAGAGAGAGAGAGAGAGAGAGGAGAGAGAGAGAGAGGAGAGAGAGAGAGAGAGAGAGAGAGAGAGAGAGAGAGAGAGAGAGAGAGAGAGAGAGGAAACAAGCACTCGCTGAGGAAAACACAAGCTCTATCTCTCTCATCTCTTCACATCGCTATCTCCCTCCATAATTTTCTCTCACATACACTCCCACAATCTCTTTCTCATACACTTTCTCTTTATACCACTCTCCCTCAG
The DNA here is from genome assembly GCF_018296145.1 of Oncorhynchus tshawytscha. Classification (NCBI taxonomy): domain Eukaryota; kingdom Metazoa; phylum Chordata; class Actinopteri; order Salmoniformes; family Salmonidae; genus Oncorhynchus; species Oncorhynchus tshawytscha. Next base: position 13,491,847 of record NC_056432.1, read on the forward strand.
TCTTCGTCTCCTTTCCCAACTCCCTGCAAACCATTCTCCTTGTCTCTTTCTCTCTCTCTCTCTCTCTCTCCCGTCTTCCATCGCTCTCTCTCCCAACCCCCCTCTCTCTCTCTTTCTCCGAGCTTGCCAATAAATCAGTGATTTATATTCTGATAAGAGACTAAACCGTTGCATGCATATTCATACCTTAAGCTGTTGATTAACATTCGCTATGTTATAGTATACAATGTCTATTGTTTTATTTGGAACAGAACGCAGCACGAAATAGTTAGTCAAGGCTGTTCCACGTCTCCACAATGAGATTTACCGCTTTAATTATCCAAAGTAAAATGTACAAATTATTCATAGGCTGCTTAAAACTCAGTTAATGGAATTATGCATCACAATTTGTGAATAATTACATTTTTCCTTCAGATTGTGACAGAATAGTTAATTTATTAATAGACGTATACAAAGTCAAGTCAAAACGTCAGTCCTGGGGGTAGGAGTGCTTTGCTTTCAAGAGAATGTTCCCCTTATTAAATAAGTTACAGGGAGACGAGTGTGCTCAGCAAACAAACACAAAGGTGGGAGAGAAGAGAGAGAAGGAGAGCGAGGGAGAGTACGAGAGAGAGAGAGCGAGGGAGAGTACGAGAGAGAGAGAGCGAGGGAGAGTACGAGATAGCGGCTCACGGTTTTAAACACATTGTTGTCTCCAAGGCCCCTGGTTAACAGATGAAATATTAAAGGCCGTGTTTATTAGCAGGATGAGAGACAAAGAGCTTCTTCCCTTTGACTTCTGCACATTGACACTTGGCACATAACAAACACAATCTGATCAGGTCTTGATCCATAATGAATGACTATCCCACTTTCAAAAAGAGCATTATTAAAGAATTTAAGAAAATGGGGAAAAGGCAGACGGTTTCTCGTCAGTAAATAAATATCAACATTTTGTCGACGGCATCGATGATACCATTTTTTTTTTTAAATCAACTTTACCAGACAAATGTGAATTTGTTTTAATTGCTTAGCATGATATCACAAAGACAACATTGGCAGTACAGTATTGTCAGTGGAATTAACAGCTACTAAAGATGCTCCATGTTTAAAATGAACTCTGCCACTTTTCAACCTCACATTCATTATCTCAGACACGGCACATTTCTATGTTTTGTAGAAAAATATATTACATTAAAAAGTTATACCCGGTGACATCATGAAAAGTTCAAACATTTTAAAAAACTTGATTTTCAAACACTATGAAATGTACGGTGACGTGGGGAGCAAGAAAAGACCCTCCTGGATAGAAAGTTGTTACAGGTTTTGAAAATCACTGTTTCTTAAACCTACCTTATGATGTCACAGAGAAGCATTTTTTAGGACCGTTCTTCTTCTCTTTTTAACCACAGATCATAGAAATGTCCGTTTTCACATATGTTACTAGTTTCAGGAAACTGTAGTAAGTGGTATGGTGCTGGAGATCATGAATATGAGGTTGAAAAGTGGCAGAGTTGCCCTTTGAATTAAACTGTGATTTTTAAACGTAGATTTGTCTCGCCCATACATTCAATATCCCCATAAGCAAAACCTGTACAGTATTCAACACCGGTAGAAGAGAAGAAGTGACTTGGAAAGCTGAGCTGCTATCAGCACGATTTCTAATATCAACCCTCCCTCATGACAGTTTTCTACAGATGAAGGATCTTATTACTCTGTTGCAGCTTTCCTGCAATGCATGGCTTTTCTAACTTGAAGTGTATTTGAGTTTTAAATAGGCTTCTGATGTTTGAAATCATTTCCACTTTGAAATTTCAGAATTAGTTTTCCTTTAGGATTATTTTCCTGCAGTAACAAATTGGCTCAAACTAAGATCCTACATCTGTATGACCTATTTTGCACGTCTTTCAAAGGAGCCAGAGGACTGGGTGACGTTTAATGTTGTTAGCAGTTTAACCCTTAGCCTCTGTCCTTGAGGCCCTGTCATGTCCAAGTGGCACACCAAATAAGCACTTTTGACATGGGGGCTCCCGGCTTGCAGCCCCTGCCTCTGCCGACAGCTCCACACAAAAGGCCCCTTCGCTATTGATTGCTCTTTGCTGTTATGCAAATGGGGGGGCCTTGAAGTCTCTGCCCAACGCACAGAGGAAGGTTACAGAGAGGAGCCACCGCAAAGCTAGTTTTTAATCACAGTAGTTTCTGGTGTCGTTTCTCAGCAGTTCAGTTCCAGGCCTCTCATTTTTTTCATCCTCTCCTCTCATGACTGTGCTTCCTCTCCCAGCTGGGGATGACATGTTCTATGACAGAGACGAAATCAGGAGAGGAACATACACACACACACACACACACAATTGTTTGCGTGAACTCGCACACTCATGTTCTCTATCACATTTCGACCTATGCTCACTCCCCATAAATTTGGTTGATATGTTTCCCTGCCTAATGTCCCTACCAGCTGTGTGTTTGTGTGTCCCTGGGGAGGCCAGGCATGGCTGATGTGGTGACCTGATAACATCTGGGAGAAAGTGATGGCTTTGCCCGCATGCTGCAGGCCTACTCCAGAGCTGCAGGATACCACTGCCTCCTTCCAGGGTCCGTCTCCCTCACACTTTTCAACACTTCCTTGACACCCGCTTAATACACATTCCAGTGGTGGAAATCCAAGCACACTCTGTATTTTATTAAAATGTATGCCTCCAGGACTATTTCTCATAATGTTTGAAGTGAAAGTACTGTACCAGTCATGTTACCATCTGAAAAACCAACTAACAGTGAAGAGCCCAATGTTGTTTTGAACCCGAGTGTCTCATCAACCACCTTAACTAGGGCTACGACTGCTAGCTATGCTATTTGAAGCACAATATGAAAGAATTTGACATGTGCTGTAGCTGTCTACTCAGTGCATTAGCACTATTTGCAATATTTACCAAAAGGATTTAGTCATTTCAAGCCTGCAGAGATTTTGCCGGAAAATTTGATTTGATTTCTCGGGCTTTCTTAAAACAGTTAACTTGCTTTTCATTCCTGCTTTTAAAAACGTATATAAATGATGGCGCTTAGATAGAGAAGAACAAAGATGTGTAAAAACATGAGTTGGAGGCTGTTGCTCTTTAAATATTTGACTGTAGCTCTGACCTTCAGATGACATGGGGTTATCTAGACATCGGAACATGCCGTCCAGGGAACGTAAGACAGGACATCAAACAAAGAGGAGAGAATGTTTATCCAAGCCTGATGTGGTTTTCTATGTGTTACCACCCAGCTTTTCAGAAAGTCCTTCGCATCCATTTACATACAGTTACATAAACCCTTGAAAGAGTTGGAGTGAGGGAAGAGGGAGATGGGAGGGTTCTTACAGTCAACTTGTGTGTATCAGTTAGTCGGAGAGCTCTACTGAAACAGAATCCCCAGGGTTTAGACAGCTCACACACACAACCTTGGCTGAGCTTATGTGAGCGTGTTTATTGTGTATGTGTGTGTATGCGTGTGTCATGAAACAAAGCCCTTGGAACCACGACATTTCACACCACGTCCACGTACCAATGTGTGTGTGCTGTGTCATGTCCCCGAAATTCTCACGGAACCAGAATGCGAGAGAGAAAATGATAGAGGAAATGGGAAAAAAAAAGAATGCATCACAGACAGCAAGGAGATGGACGTGATCCACTCAGAAGAGGAAAAATAAACAAGAACGGAATGGGGAGGAGGAAGAATTGGTGGAAAATAATAAAAACAGAAAAGCCTTGTTTCCATCCCTTTCCCAGCTGTTTTCCCATGGAATAGGACTGCTTGTTACAGATGAGGGAATGTGCCTGTTGGGATCTGGAATTAACAGTGTGTCTGCTTAGCTACATTAGTTAACAACCCTAGTTAGCCCACACCTCACTGAGAACAGTCAATAAATAATTAGTCCAGCATATGGACTCCAAAATTCATTGTTTCCCATCTCCAAGACTGTGTGTTCTCTCCCTCAGTTGACTCTGTGTATCTTACTGAGATGCACACTGACTAGAAGACCAGGGTAGTGATAATCAATGGTTCAATTATACTGCCCTTAGTTCAGCCCATTAGAACAGCTGATAAGTACAAGGACGGGATAGGTTTCCACCACGTTGTTTCCACATGTCCAGACATCCATGATCAGTGACTAAGAGGTAAAGGTGACCAGAAAATGAAGCTGTTATGGCCCTTGGCTTGTGCTGGTCTTGTACTGTTATGTCTTCTGTATTACAGCAGGCTGTCAGGTGGGACCTTGAGAGAACTCTGTTTGGTGTTTATGGCTTCTCTCTTTGAATTTCAATGTATGTCTCCATAGAAAAGCTGCAGGTTAAATAATCCCTTTGAATGAGGACAGACTCAGGCGAACTAAACCTGAACTGTAACGGCTGTTTGAAGAAGAGGACCAAGGTGTAGCGTGGTATGTGTTCATGATTTTTAATAAAACTGAACACTAGAGCAAAAAATGACAAAGCGGCACAAACGAAACAGTTCTGTCTGGTGCAGACACACAAAACAGAAAATAACTACCCACAAAACACAGGTGGGAAAAGGCTACCTAAGTATGGTTCTCAATCAGAGACAATGATAGACAGCTGCCTCTGATTGAGAACCACACCCGGCCAAACACACAGAAATAGAAAACATAGAACACAAAACATAGAATGCCCACCCCAACTCACGCCCTGACCACACCAAAATAGAGACATTAAAAGGATTTCTAAGGTCTGGGCGTGACATGAACCGTGTTGCTGATGTCTTCATTCAGAGGTGTTTTTGACATTCTTTTTCTTTCAGCCACCATTAAAAGATCAAGAGCCAGGGTGTTTGTATTCACAGAGGAGAGAACCTTAGAAAACACTCTAGATGAAAGAGGTACACGGTGTATGTCTGAAAGGTAAAGGAGAGAAGAGGAAGAAAAGTGTGTACTTCCACAAAGATGATCTACAAGAAAGTATGCACTTCCATAGAGTGACTTAATTTTTGGGGCCTAACAAGGGTGGTCAAAAGTGCCCACTTCTTAAAAATGGAACACTTCCCTCTGCAGAAGTGAAAGGCAAATTGCTTACTTGGACAGCAATGGGTCAGAAAGTACTTAAGGTACTTCATCTGGTCATGTTTGTGTTCATGGAGAACGGACAGGATGTGGGTGTTACAGGTAGATCTAGCTATATAAGTCTGCTGTGGGATGTCTATGTCCCAAATGGTACCCTATTACTATATAGTGCATTACTTTTCAGAGCCTTGTGTGTTGTTGTGCCCATTGTGCACTACATAGGGTATAGGGTTCCCGTAGGTTGTGTTTTGATCATCTACCCATGTCTTCTACCCATTCTCTATAAAACATACTTTTCTGACAAGCCTGCTCTTACGACTTCTATGAATGGTGAGTGGAGGAGTCGAGCGCAGAGAGCAGATAATGCAAAACACAAGGGCGCATGACACAACCCGTCCAAAATACACAGGACTAAAACTGTCCGGAAAAATAGCGATCACACTAATACACCAACACCAAATAAACAGAGAACAAGCCCGCACAATACCCAGCGGGCCTAGTGCCCTTAAATAGCCTATAAACAAAACTAACTCAAACCAGGTGTACCCAATTAGACCCAATTAACAGAAATAAAAGGAAAGGGAATCGATGGCAGCTAATAGGCCGGCGACGACGACCGCCGAGCGCCGCCCGAACAGGAAGAGGCACCATCTTCGGCGGGATTCGTGACACCTGCAGTGGTAACTGATGTAATCCCTGTCATCGTGAAAAGAGGAATGTCTCGATTAGTTTAACTTTGTAATCAGAGTTTGTGAAAATATAACACCTTCCCAAACTTTCTTGAGTGTTTTAATAGAATTTCTTTGCAAATATTCTCCCACAGATACATAAAATGATGTCAATTACAAAGCATTTTGACACTATGTCGAAGCTTCTGCTTATTGTGGCTACAGTGTGTCTGTGACACCGCCTGGTATAGAGGCCCTGGATGACAGTAAGCTTTGTGCCTTGTGGTCAGAGGCTGAGCAGTTGCCATACCAGGCAGTCATACAACCAGTCAGCATGCTCTTGATGGTGCAGCTGTAGAACCTTTTGAGGATCTGAGGACCCATGCCAAATCTTTTCAGTGTCCGAGGGGGAATAGGTTTTGTCCTGCCCTTTTCACGACTGTCTTGGTGTGTTTTGACCGTGTTAGCTTGTTGGTGATGTGGACACCAAGGAACTTGAAGCTCTCAACCTGCTCCACTGCATCCCCACCTATGAGAATGGGGGCGTGCTCTTTCCTCTTTTTCCAGTAGTCCACAATCATCTCCTTTGTCTTGATCACGTTGAGGGAGAGGTTGTTGTCCTGGCACCACATGGCCAGGTCTCGTTGTTGTCGGTGATCAGTGTTGTGTCATCTGCAAACTTAATGATAGTGTTGGAGTCGTGCCTGGCCACACAGTCATGGGTGAACAGGGAGTACAGGAAGGGACTGAGCACGCACCCCTAAGGGGCCCCTGTGTTGAGGATCAGCGTGGCAGTTATGTGTTACCACCTGGGGGCGGCCCGTCAGGAAGTCCAGGATCCAGTTGCAGAGGGAGGTGTTTAGTCCCAGGGTCCTTAGCTTATTTATGAGCTTTGAGGGCACTATGGTGTTGAACGCTGAGCTGTAGTCAATGAATGGCATTCTCACATAGGTGTTCCTTTTGTCCAGGTGGGAAAGGGCAGTGTGGAGTCCAATAGAGATGGTATCATCTGTGGATCTGTTTCTGGGATGATGTTGTTGATGTGAGCCATGACCAGCCTTTCAAAGCACTTCATGACTACTGTCGTGAGTGCTACGGGTCTGTAGTCATTTAGGCAGGTTACCTTAGTGTTCTTGGGCACAGGCACATGTGTTCGTTGGTGGACTTGGTGCATGAATGTATATTATAAATGCTATGTTGTATGCAACATTAGCAGGCTTAGTGCTCAGTGAAGTTTGACTGATCTCCAAACTCAGTACCTCAGTACCAAACTCAGGTAGGAGTCTATCCTTTTGCGGTTGGTTGACTCTTTGAATTATGCATCACTACCTGTAGATCATCATTAAATAGGGGTTAGGCTTTCCTACAGACTGAGGGTGCAGTAGATTATTAGAGTTGGAGAGTTAGAGGAGTGGTCTGTGTGAGGTTAGTTTGTTTCCTGTGGTCACTAGTATAGAGGTTCTTACCCACTCAAGGCCAGGGCTTCCCCATGTGCTTCTATCCACTTCATGCCCAGGAGAATTGGCCTTATTGTGTTATGGGCAATGGAAAAGGTTCACTGCCCCACCCAGCCACTTGGGCCCTGGAGTGTTTTTGACACCTAGTGAACAGCGCTCATCACAATACTTCTCACACAAGCGCCTCTCCACTCAATGAGCATGGACCCCAGCTGGGATGGCCATTGATTCCCCTGTAACAGGCCGATTGTTCCCTTCAGGAGAAGGAGGAGAGGGGTGGAGTGAGTGGAGTGGCTCAAACTCCTCCCCAGGCATTGAGTGGGGCCTAACAGGTGGAAACATCCAGCACTTCTTTCCCCATGACAGGGTAGCACGCCCCAGGTAGTCACATACTGCCTGGAGGAATTAAGAAATTAAAAGCGAGAGGAGGAGGAGGAATTTTGTGAATTTTTGTTAGGATCCCCAGTAGCTAACAATGTAACATTAGCTAATCTTCCTGGGGTCCAACACCAATTAAAGACATTACAAACAATTACATATTAAGACTAAAAACATTTAACAAGTGAAAATACAGACAATTCAAATACCTGACAGGAAACACTATTAACAGTCAGTTGATACTTTCTATTTCCTGTCCAGTCAGGAAATAGAAACGGGGGGGTTCTTGAAGGTGGATTTACTTTTTGCTGAGAAATATGGATTGGTAAAGAGTTCCCTTCAGCTATAGCTCTACATAAAACTGCAGATTTCAGGCGATTTGTCCTTGGCTTGGGTTGTCTAAGATGCCCTGCATTTACCTGTCTGGTTTGATGGTTGTGCATGTTGCTAGTATGTATTAACTGGTGTGAAAATACTGTTTGTTTTTTAATATAGCATTCCTAAGGAAAGTCAGACTGGTTAGTAATTTGTTTCAACATGAAACCATGAGAGATTCTGATGCATTTGGGTAATATTCATACGGATAGAGCAATGAAGAACAAATCTGGCAGCCCTGTTTTGAGCCATTTAGAGTTTTTTTGTATCTTTCTTTGCTGCAGATGACCATATAACTGGACAGTACTCTAAGTGTGATAGGACCAGGGATTGACCATATAACTGGACAGTACTCTAAGTGTGATAGGACCAGGTATTGACCATATAACTGGACAGTACTCTAAGTGTGATAGGACCAGGGATTGACCATATAACTGGACAGTATTCTAAGTGTGATAGGACCAGGGATTGACCATATAACTGGACAGTACTCTAAGTGTGATAGAACCAGGGATTGACCATATAACTGGACAGTACTCTAAGTGTGATAGGACCAGGGATTGACCATATAACTGGACAGTATTCTAAGTGTGATAGGACCAGGGATTGACCATATAACGACAGTATTCTAAGTGTGATAGGACCAGGGATTGACCATATAACTGGACAGTATTCTAAGTGTGATAGGACCAGGGATTGACCATATAACGACAGTACTCTAAGTGTGATAGGACCAGGGATTGACCATATAACTGGACAGTACTCTAAGTGTGATGGGACCAGGGATCATCTGATTCAGAGTGATAGACGTTACATGCTCTGAAAATGTTCTTGTAACAGCAATTACCCAACCCATCCTAATAACAATATTACCTATGTGTTCTGATCATGATAAATCTGTGTTCAACATGTCGACTAATGGTTCTGTTTTTTTTAACTTGCTCTACATTTTAACTTGCTCTACATTTTAACTTGCTCTACATTTTAACTTGCTCTACATTTTAACTTGCTCTACATTTTAACTTGCTCTACATTTTAACTTGCTCTACTCATCAACAATTTCAAATGGGGATCATCAGCAAGTACTGTATATATCTTGAAACAAATACACCAATTTGTTCATATCAACCCAAACAGACACCATTCTTAGTTCACTACTCAGTTAATCTGTTAGCTCATTACATTCTGATGCTGTGCTATACATTGTAGAGTCATCAGCATACATTACCACTCTTGCTTTGTTCATTACTGAAGGTAGTAAATCATTCGTAAAAATAGAGTAGAGAAGTGGGCCTAGGCAGCTTCCTTGACGAACACCACAGTGAATATCTTTACTGATTGAAAGCTACCATTAAAGAACAACTTTTTCCTTCTGATAGATAGCTTTCCATCTGGGATAGAGCTGCAGACTTAAATCATAACATTTGAGTTTACCTAGTAACAGTTCAATTGTATCAAAAGCAGCACTGAAATCTAGAAACACTACACCAACTAACTTCCCGTCATCCATACTCTTTAACCAATCATCTGTCATTTGTGCTAAGGACGTACTCGTAAAATGCCCTTTTTATGCATACTGAAAACGCGTTATCAGACCATTACATGAGAAATAATCCTTGATTTGTAAAGATACATTTTTTTCCAATAATTTACCTTAACACAAGCAGCAATCTTATAGGATGACTGAGGACCAGTGAATGCAGATGTTTTATCCTTAGGTAGTGGAATAACCATTGACTCTTTCCAGACTTCTGGGCACACCCATACATCAAGCACTTATTAAAAATATGTGAGATTGGGGTAGATTTTTGGTTAGCTGTAACTCTAAGCAATTTGGCGTCAAGATTATCTGTACCAGGTGGGTATGACCCAGGTGTTCTGCTATGTTACTGTATATGAGCTTCCATGTCCTTGAGAGTGAGATCTCTATTGACCGCTTAACAGGGCAACAGACAACAAACCACTTCTCAGTGACAGCACATGTTTTGACATTCTCCTGCCACTTAAAGCCATAGAGAGCAGGGAAAAATGGTATTATGTTTTCTATTTACCTTGCCAGTTGAGCAAATTCAATGGAGTAGCAGCTTATATATGTCACGACTCCCACCGAAGTCGGTCCCTCTCCTTGTTCAGGCGGCGTTCGGCAGTCGAGAGGGGTTTTAGCCATCGCCGATCCACTTTTCATTTTCCATTTGTTTTGTCTTTGTCTTATCACACCTGGCTTCACTCACTAATCACTTGTTTATTATTTAGCCCTCTGTTCCCCATGTTGTATTTGTGAGTGATTGTTATTTGTTACGTGGATATTTGTCAGGCGTTTCACTTTTGTTTTAGACTGTGTTTTTGGCTCTTGTATGTGTTATGTGCTGTCATTTGGTACCGGTATTAAAGTGTGCCTGTTTATTATACTCCGCTCTCCTGCACTTGACTTCGCCTCCCATATACACGCATTACAATATGAGGTGGTAGGGGGGACACAGCATTGAATGGAGTAGTTTTGGGTATGTGTGGGGAAATCACAGCACTTCTTTTGCATGCCCTCTCAGTAGCGCTGCTGGGATTAGAGGAGAGGAGACGGGAGGATGTTTCCAACCAGCACACTGTTTATCCTAAGATGCATATACACCCTTACAAACACAACCCCTGTAAACAGACCACAGCTTGGGAGGCTTAACACCTGTGTTTTAATATTCCAAATAAACTCAGCTTGTTTGTCTACCAATGCAAAGAGGATGAAAGCAGTGGAATGAGAGCTCCATTATTTCCTTTATTTATTCAAGAAACGTTATTTACTAGAAAGATATCATCCTAGCTTTAATCCTCTTAGCGATGGATTTGGGTTGTACTTACAGCACCATGCACCTGCTAAACGAACTCCTCTTAAAGCTGTATAAATACAGCCAGAGGACCCACGCTAGCTTCCCAGGCTGCATCTCATCGCCACACTGCATTCCAAGGCAGCTAGCTCAACAGGAAGTTTAGAGGACACCCCTCTCCGGATGCCCTCTAAAACCACTATGGAGACAAGGGTCCCTGGTGTGTCATGTAGCCAGGAGCAACACAATGGCCTATGTGTTCTCATGTGTTGGACTGTTTACACAGGGGTGTTAGTGGGCTCAAATAGCTACTAGATCTCAGCATGGCCACTGGCCACAGGAAGTGCTCATCAAGGTCTTCCCCGATGAATGGCTTTCCTGGAGTGACCTGGCTGTTTGCATCCTTACTCTCATTTCACCCTCTATAATGTTTATTAAATCTTGATCAAACCATTTTATTTTTCAAATCAAAGAAAATGTATTTGTCACAAGCTTCCTGAACAACAGGTAGACTAACAGTGAAATGTTACTTCCCTTCAATGCAGAGAGAGAAAAAAGAGAAATAATAGAAAATAACAACAAAATGAGTAACGATAACTTGGCTATATACACGGGGTATCAGTACCGAGTGCAGGTGTACGAGGTAATTGAGGTAGATATGTACATATAGGTAGGGGGGTAATTGAGGTAGATACAGTATGTACATATAGGTAGGGGTAAAGTGACTAGTCAACAGGATAGATAATAAACAGTAACAGTAGAGTATGTTATGAGTTAAAAGGGTCAATGCAGAAGGTTAACTATTTTAAACAAACTATTTAGCAGTTACATTGTGTACTAGCATTTTGAAGAATGGTGCCCAATTATAAGAATGTGTTTCTCTCTTTTAGAACCTGTTATCTCATTGTTTTACTTTACAGAATATGAAGGAGACATCAAGGTCTTGTGCTGTCTAATGATTCTTAGTGAGAAAGTTAACCAACATGTTGTTTTGTCCTTTCATTAATCACTCTTTGCTCTCATAACATTAAGAAAGGGGACGTCCGTCAGCTGGTATGACAGCAGCTCTGTGGATTGTTCATGTTAACTCCTCTCTTCTAGTAAGGTTCAGACATACTCCTCACCCCTGCACTGCACTCCCCCACAGGAATGGGTGGTGAGAAGGAATGGAGGTAGGGATGGTAGGTTGGGTGCATTTAGTTCTCTCCTCTCCAACCGGAGGCAAACAGGATGTAATTTGAAATATTAGCTGGTGCTGTGATTGAACATGGCACCCTGATCACTGAGTTGCCAGGAAGGCGAGCCATAACGATGACTTATCACCTGTGTGAGGAACACGGAGTATATAACAAGATTCCCAAACATGACAAATGCCACCCTGAGGAACCAGTCATTCTGTGGGGGAAAGAGTCCCTTTGTAAGGGAGAGAGTGGGTTATAGTCCCTTTGTAAGGGGGTGTTATAGTCCCTGTAGGGGTAGGGAAGAGGGGGGGGGAAGAGGGGGTTCTAGTCCCCCTATAGGGGAGAGAGGGGTTTCTAGTCCATGTGTAGAGGGGAGAGGGGGTTCTAGTCCTTTGTGGGGTAGAGAGAGGAGGTTATAATCCTTATGGAAGAGAGGGGGTTGTAGTCCGTCTGTGAGAGAGAGATAGAGAGAGGAGGGGGTTCTAGTATGTATGGGAGAGAGGGGGTTTTCGTCTGTATGGGAGAGAGGAGGTTCTAGTTCATCTGTGGGAGAGAGAGGAGGTTCTAGTTCCTCTGTGGGAGAGAGTGGGTTTCTAGTCCATCTGTGGTTGAGACACAGGGTTCTAGTCCCTCTGTAGGTGAGAGAGGGGGTTCTAGTCTGTATGGGAGAGAGAGGTTCTAGTACATCTGTATGGGGGAGAGGGGGTTCTAGTTCCTCTGTGGGAGAGAGAGGGGTTCTAGTTCCTCTGTGGGGAGAGAGGGGGTTCTAGTTCCTCTGTGGGAGAGAGAGGGGGTTCTAGTTCCTCTGTGGGAGAGAGAGGGGGTTCTAGTTCCTCTGTGGGAGAGAGAGGGGGTTCTAGTCCATCTATGGTTGAGACACAGGATTCTAATCCCTCTGTAGGGGACAAAGGGGGCTCTAGTCCCACTTTAGGAAAGAGGAGGGGTGGGGGTTCTAGTCCCTATGTGGGGAAGAGAGGGGTTCTAGTCCCTCTTTAGGAAAGAGGGGGATTCTAGTCCCTATGTGATTAAGAAAGAGGGGGGTTCTAGTCCCTATGTGATTAAGAGAGAGGGGGGTTCTAGTCCGGTGGGGCGATGGCAGACCCTCTGACGTACTTGGAAGCTGATCATGTTGCATGCAAGCCAAGGAGTGATGACCACTGACCTCTGTTGAAATGAAAACAGATGGCGTCGAGGTGACTTAAATAAGCTGGTGAGGAATTTGTCACCCTGTCCTCCGCTTCGTATTGCTTCTCCTCCTCCACTCTTTCATTACTCTCGTCTTCTTTATTTGTTTTATTTTAATTTATTATTTAACTAGGCAAGTCAGTTCTACCTGCAACTCACAACACATCCCTCAATCCCAACTTTTATTAATTACTTGCCAAAGCGCTGTTTATTTTTATATAAATGCATGTGTTCCTGGCATTGTAACAGACTTTTGTATCCCTGACCCTTTCTGCTTGAAGTCTCTTGCAAGGTCACTTAATTTCTGTTTACTTTTGGGGCTTTTAAAAGCATTACTGCAAATCATCACAACATGGAGAAATGGAGAGAGGGGGGAAAGGGAGAGAAACATGCCAAGAACATTATGATGTGAATGTGATTCTTGCATGCCGGTGTTGATATTATGATTTCCAGCATTATGATGAAATCAATATTTCAACATGTTTAAAAAGCTGACTGAAATGTTGACGACAAGCCGTCTTTCAGAATTGATGATCCTTCAGCATAATATCAAACATGATACTGTGGTATTAACACTGTTACTACTACTAGAACAATGACGATGACTACTACTGCTACAATAATAATATTCCGTGGCCTCCAACTGCTTTTAAATGCTAGTAAAACTAAGTGCATGCTCTTCAACCGATTGCTGCCTGCATCCTTCTGCCCGACGAGTATCACTACTCTGGACGGTTCTGACTTAGAATATGTGGACAACTATAAATACCTAGGTGTCTGGTTAGACTGTAAACTCTCCTTCCAGACTCACATTAAGCATCTCCAATCCAAAATTGAATCTAGAATCGGCTTCCTATTTCGCAACAAAGCCTCCTTCACTCAAACATACCCTCGTAAAACTGACTATCCTACAAATCCTTGACTTCGGCGATATCATTTACAAAATAGCCCCCAACACTCTACTCAGCAAACTGGATGTAGTCTATCACAGTGCCATCTGTTGTGTCACCAAAGCTCCATATACTACCCACCACTGCAACCTGCTCTCATTGTCTGGTGCTCGCTACATATTCGTCGCCAGACCCACTGGCTCCAGGTCATCTATAAGTCTTTTTTAAGTATTTTTTTTTTATCTCAGCTCACTGGTCACCATAGCAACACCCACCCGTAGCATGCACTCCAGCAGGTATATTTCACTGGTCCCCAAAGCCAACACTTCCTTTGGCCGCCTTTCCTTCCAGTTCTCTGCTAACAGTGACTGGAACAAATTGCAAAAATCATTGAAGCTGGAGTCTTATATCTCCCTCTCTAATTTTAAGCATCAGCTGTCAGAACAGCTTAATGATTACTGTAACTGTACATAGCCAATCTGTAAATATCACACCCAATTACCTCATCCTCATATTTTTACTTACGCTCTTGCTCTTTTACACCCCAGTATCGCTACTTGAACATCATCATCTGCACATCTATTTATTTTAATTTCACCTTTATTTAACCAGGTAGGCAAGTTGAGAAGAAGTTCTCATTTACAATTGCGACCTGGCAAGATAAAGCAAAGCAGTTCGACACATATAACAACACAGAGTTACACATGGAGTAAAACAAACATACAGTCAATAATACAGTAGAAAAATAAGTCTATATACAATGTGAGCAAACAAGGTGAGATAAGGGAGGTAAAGGAAGAAAAAAAAAATCTGTCACTCCAGTGTTAATGCTAAATTGTAATTATTTCGCCTCTATGGCCTATTTATTGCCTACCTCCCTACTCTTCTACATTTGCAGACACTGTATATAGATTTTTACAGTGCCTTGCGAAAGTATTCGGCCCCCTTGAACTTTGCGACCTTTTGCCACATTTCAGGCTTCAAACATAAAGATATAAAACTGTATTTTTTTGTGAAGAATCAACAACAAGTGGGACACAATCATGAAGTGGAACGACATTTATTGGATATTTCAAACTTTTTTAACAAATCAAAAACTGAAAAATTGGGCGTGCAAAATTATTCAGCCCCTTTACTTTCAGTGCAGCAAACTCTCTCCAGAAGTTCAGTGAGGATCTCTGAATGATCCAATGTTGACCTAAATGACTAATGATGATAAATACAATCCACATGTGTGTAATCAAGTCTCCGTATAAATGCACCTGCACTGTGATAGTCTCAGAGGCCCGTTAAAAGCGCAGAGAGCATCATGAAGAACAAGGAACACACCAGGCAGGTCCGAGATACTGTTGTGAAGAAGTTTAAAGCCGGATTTGGATACAAAAAGATTTCCCAAGCTTTAAACATCCCAAGAAGCACTGTGAAAGCGATAATATTGAAATGGAAGGAGTATCAGACCACTGCAAATCTACCAAGACCTGGCCGTCCCTCTAAACTTTCAGCTCATACAAGGAGAAGACTGATCAGAGATGCAGCCAAGAGGCCCATGATCACTCTGGATGAACTGCAGAGATCTACAGCTGAGGTGGGAGACTCTGTCCATAGGACAACAATCAGTCGTATAATGCACAAATCTGGCCTTTATGGAAGAGTGGCAAGAAGAAAACCATTTCTTAAAGATATCCATAAAAAGTGTTGTTTAAAGTTTGCCACAAGCCACCTGGGAGACACACCAAACATGTGGAAGAAGGTGCTCTGGTCAGATGAAACCAAAATTGAACTTTTTGGCAACAATGCAAAACGTTATGTTTGGCGTAAAAGCAACACCGCTCATCATCCTGAACACACCATCCCCACTGTCAAACATGGTGGTGGCAGCATCATGGTTTGGGCCTGTTTTTCTTCAGCAGGGACAGGGAAGATGGTTAAAATTGATGGGAAGATGGATGGAGCCAAATACAGGACCATTCTGGAAGAAAACCTGATGGAGTCTGCAAAAGACCTGAGACTGGGACGGAGATTTGTCTTCCAACAAGACAATGATCTAAAACATAAAGCAAAATCTACAATGGAATGGTTAAAAAATAAACATATCCAGGTGTTAGAATGGCCAAGTCAAAGTCCAGACCTGAATCCAATCGAGAATCTGTGGAAAGAACTGAAAACTGCTGTTCACAAATGCTCTCCATCCAACCTCACTGAGCTCGAGCTGTTTTGCAAGGAGGAATGGGAAAAAATGTCAGTCTCTCGATGTGCAAAACTGATAGAGACATACCCCAAGCGACTTACAGCTGTAATCGCAGCAAAAGGTGGCGCTACAAAGTATTAACTTAAGGGGGCTGAATAATTTTGCACGCCCAATTTTTCAGTTTTTGATTTGTTAAAAAAGTTTAAAATATCCAATAAATGTCGTTCCACTTCATGATTGTGTCCCACTTGTTGTTGATTCTTCACAAAAAAATACAGTTTTATATCTTTATGTTTGAAGCCTGAAATGTGTCAAAAGGTCGCAAAGTTCAAGGGGGCCGAATACTTTCGCAAGGCACTGTATATTTTTCTTTTGTGTTATTGACTGTATGTTTGTTTATGTGTAACTCTGTGTTGTTGTTTTTAATGCACTGCTTTGCTTTATTTTGGCCAGGTCGCAGTTGTAAATGAGAACTTGTTCTCAACTGGCCTACCTGGTTAAATAAAGGTAAAATAAATCAAATTAAAATAACAATAATAATAACATCCATAATAACATTATTAATAACAACCCTATTATTTAATACTTTGAATGATAAACCTTGTGACGGTTCTCTGACTACAAGCATGAGGAGGCTGGCTGGATTAAGACATGATTAATCACTATCTGAAGCGCCATGCATTTGGCCCAACCAACCTAATCCCCTTCTCCTCTTTATGGGACTGATCCCTATCGGATTGATGAATGCACCGACCAATCATGTTCCTGCAAACCCCAGTATGTACATACACCAATAAGAGATGATGAACGGCCTGCGTTGCCATTATTTAAGCCCAAATGAGGGGGGCCGCCGAAATGGTGCTGCCTGACTCTCTGGTCCAGTATGACCTGGGCTGGTATGGGCTGGTCTAGTATGGTCAGGGCTGGTCTAGGCTGGTATGGGCTGGTCTGGTCTGGACTGGTAGGGTCTGGTGTGTTCTGGGCTGAGCTGTTATGGCCTGGTCTGGTCAAGCCTGGTCTAGTCTGGGCTGGTATTATCTGGGTCGGCATGATCTGGACTGGTATGGTCTGGTCCAGTGCTGGGCTGCTCTAGGCTGGGCTGGGTCTATACTGGGCTGCTCTGCTCTGGTATGTTCTGGGCTGATATGGTCTAGTATTGTCTGGGATGGTCTGGCCCAGTCTGGTCTGGTCTGTTGTGGGCTTTTGTGGTCTGTCCCAGGCTGGTCTGGTATGGTGTGGTCCAATCTGGTTGGGGTCTGTCCTTTGCTGCTCAGGTCTGGGCTGGTCTGGGCTTTTCTTGCACAGTGGTCTAGGTTGTTCTGGGCTGGTCTGGTATGGTCTGGTCTGGCCCAGTCTGGTCTGGCCCAGTCTTTTATGGTAGTGGCTGGTCTGGACCCAGGTCTCTAATGTAGATGATCCTGGCTATCTACACTGAGACTGAACCACCGCCACCACTGCCGTCACAGAACCATCCCATCTGGACTAGAGTAATCGTGTCTGTTAAAACTCTCAGGCACATCTGGTGGACATGAATTGGGACTGTCATATATAGTACTCCCAAAACCATGAAATCCCAATTCTCACACATTTTGCTTTGTGTGTTTGTATGTGTGTGTTTGTATGTGTGTGTTTGTATGTGTGTGCGCACCGCACCCGCTCATGTTTGTGTGTGTACACGTGTGTTTGTGTGTACACGTGTGTTTGTGTGTACACGTGTGTTTGTGTGTACACGTGTGTTTGTGTGTACACGTGTGTTTGTGTGTACACGTGTGTTTGTGTGTACATGTGTGTTTGTGCGTACATGTGTGTTTGTGTGTACATGTGTGTTTGTGCGTACATGTGTGTTTGTGCGTACATGTGTGTTTGTGCGTACTTGTGTGTTTGTGCGTACTTGTGTGTTTGTGCGTACTTGTGTGTTTGTGCGTACTTGTGTGTAATTGTGTGTACATGTGTTTGTGTGTACATGCTTTGTTCTAAGCAGCAGAAAGCTTTGCACCAATTCTCATTGTCAATTCAGTTGTCATTGCTTGTTGTTGTTACCATGGCCCAGCCTCAGTGTGTTTGCATGCAGATGGTTTTGTATAGTCAGCCTGTGGTTTGTTTTCTCTGGATAACGTGGGACGTCTCCTCTTGAACTTTTACAGCCCCTTTCCTTTTAGCCATGTGTATCTGATAGAGTTGACCTCTCGGTCACTTCCTCCTCCCATTTGTTTGTTTGTTTTCCTTTTAATCAGCCATTTCACATATCCGAGAGAGAGAGAGAGAGAGAGAGAGAGAGAGAGAGAGAGAGAGAGAGAGAGAGAGAGAGAGAGAGAGAGAGAGAGAGAGAGAGAGAGAGAGAGAGAGAGAGAGAGAGAGAGAGAGAGAGAGAGAGAGAGAGAGAGAGAGAGAGAGAGAGAGAGAGAGAGAGAGAGAGAGAGAG
This sequence comes from Oncorhynchus tshawytscha, assembly GCF_018296145.1. Taxonomy (NCBI): domain Eukaryota; kingdom Metazoa; phylum Chordata; class Actinopteri; order Salmoniformes; family Salmonidae; genus Oncorhynchus; species Oncorhynchus tshawytscha. Next base: position 13,510,439 of record NC_056432.1, read on the forward strand.
AGAGAGAGAGAGAGAGAGAGAGAGAGAGAGAGAGAGAGAGAGAGAGAGAGAGAGAGAGAGAGAGAGAGAGAGAGAGAGAGAGAGAGAGAGAGAGAGAGAGAGAGAGAGAGAGAGAGAGAGAGAGAGAGAGAGAGAGAGAGAGAGAGAGAGAGAGAGAGAGAGAGAGAGAGAGAGAGATGCGGCGACAGGACAGTAAATGTCACATCATGTAAAGAGAGCAGGGGAGTGACATGGTGCAGACCCCCACAACACCACACACCCCTTAACTCACACAGGTGCTTTTCGGGGACCCTGGAGCATTTTGGGACCTGCCAAGGGGTGAAGAATGCTCCAGATCTGGCAAGAGCATCTCTGTAGTGGGACACTCTTTAATTGTGGGGCCCCAAACTGTTGAACAGACGGCTACTCCTGAGAGGCCTCCAGGCCTAAACTGAAATGACAGTTATTGGCCCCTCTAGTCCAGAAAAAAACTGTAAAGCTATTTCCTGTTGTGTCCCATTTCTCAGTAGGAGTGCATTTGATACGGCCATATTAACCGTGCACTCCTGAGCCCTGTCCATAACTCTTCCCTGGATGAAATGTACTGCACAGTGCTGTATTATAAGGTGCTCCGTATTTGTGTACAGGCTTTTTACTTCCCCCACCACGTTTTCTGTCCTCAGCCATGACGCATCGTAAACTGCAACACAAACCCCAAAGAGCTCTGCTGTCCACTCTAACATTTATGTCTGGTGTTTAACCCAAATGCAGCTCTCTTCACCCTATCCACTAACACTAAGGTGTGGCTCAGTTGGTAGAGCATGGCGCTTGCTACACATGGCGCTTGCTAAATATGACGCTTGCCATGCCAGAGTTGTGGCTTCCATTCTTACGGGGGACCAGAACACAAAATGTTTGCACTCAGAACTGTGAGTCGCTCTGGATAAGACTGTCTGCTAAATTACAAAAATGTAAAGTTAGGATATGTTTACAGCCCAGAATGACAAAGGTTTTCTATGTGTACTATATAACCAGAGTTACTGTTTGAGACTGTTAGTCTACTAGCTTGTAAAGAGTCTCCTGGTCATGCCTATGCTACAGTCATTTACGTGTTTAAAAAGAAACGGATAGATTCACTGTTGCAGTCCAGTGTGTGTGGGAGATGTGGTTCATGAGTGTGTGTGTTTGTGTGTGTGTTTGTGTGTGTGTTGAGTCGTCAGGGGGTCTGGCGATTCTCAGGGGGAGCATCCCACGTCTGAGTTCCATAAACCAGGTTATCCGTTAACTGGGCCCTGCACTCCTCCTGTTCACCACAGTCCAGCCTGGTTCGGCCTAGCTCTGTTACACTCAGCCTGGCCTGGCCCAGTGTCTACCAGTCCACTCCAGTTCAGCCTGGAGCCAGCCCCAGCTCTGAATCATCCTCATTGGCAGACTCTATTGCAAGATTTTGGTTGTGCCTTAATAATCTCCCTTTTAGAAAACAAATGAAAGAAGCTAAAGAGAGATGTATAAATGTGTCCTATTGTCCCAGTGAGGGACACGGGCTAAGAGAGGACTGTAATACAGTACATCTCTGACTCATCTGTCCACTTCCCACTCATGTTGCCCTCCTAGTCTCCACACACACTGCTAATCGTCACACTCATGGTAATGTGTAGCTGTAGTGTTGTAGCAGTGTAGCAGTAATGTTGTAGCAGTGTTGTAGTAGAGTTGTAGCGGAGTAGCAGTAGTGTTGTAGCAGTGTAGCAGTAATGTTGTAGCAGTGTTGTAGTAGAGTTGTAGCGGAGTAGCAGTAGTGTTGTAGCAGTGTAGCAGTAGTGTTGTAGCAGTGTTGTAGTAGAGTTGTAGCGGAGTAGCAGTAGTGTTGTAGCAGTATTGGAGCAGTGTTGCAGCAGTGTTGTAGTAGAGTTGTAGCGGAGTAGCAGTAGTGTTGTAGCAGTAGTGTTGTAGTAGAGTTGTAGCGGAGTAGCAGTAGTGTTGTAGCAGTGTAGCAGTAGTGTTGTATCAGTATTTGAGTTGTAGCAGTAGTGTTGTAGTAGTGTTGTAGCAGTGTTGTAGTAGAGTTGTAGCAGAGTAGCAGTAGTGTTGTAGCAGTGTAGCAGTAGTGTTGTAGCAGTGTTGTAGTAGAGTTGTAGCGGAGTAGCAGTAGTGTTGTAGCAGTGTAGCAGTAGTGTTGTAGCAGTGTTGTAGTAGAGTTGTAGCGGAGTAGCAGTAGTGTTGTAGCAGTGTAGCAGTAGTGTTGTAGCAGTGTTATATCAGTATTTGAGCAGTGTTGTAGTGGTGTTGTAGCAGTGTTGTAGCAGTGTTGTAGTAGAGTTGTAGCAGTAGTGTTGTAGTAGTGTTGTAGCAGTGTTGTAGTAGAGTTGTAGCAGAGTAGCAGTAGTGTTGTAGCAGTGTTGTAGCAGAGTAGCAGTAGTGTTGTAGCAGTGTTGTAGTAGAGTTGTAGCAGAGTAGCAGTAGTGTTGTAGTATAGTTGTAGCAGAGTAGCAGTAGTGTTGTAGCAGTGTTGTAGCAGAGTAGCAGTAGTGTTGTAGCAGTGTTGTAGCAGAGTAGCAGTAGTGTTGTAGCAGTGTTGTAGTAGTGTTGTAGCGGTGTTGTAGCAGAGTAGCAGTAGTGTTGTAGCAGTGTTGTAGTAGTGTTGTAGCAGTGTTGTAGCAGTGTTGTAACAGGTTTGTAGTAGAGTTGTAGCAGTGTTGTAACAGAGTAGCAGTAGTGTTGGAGTAGTGTTGTAGTAGTGTTGTAGCGGTGTTGTAGCAGAGTAGCAGTAGTGTTGGAGCAGTGTTGTAGTAGTGTTGTAGCGGTGTTGTAGCAGTGTTGTAGCAGAGTAGCAGTAGTGTTGTAGTAGTGTTGTAGCAGTGTTGTAGCAGAGTAGCAGTAGTGTTGTAGTAGTGTTGTAGCGGTGTTGTAGCAGAGTAGCAGTAGTGTTGGAGCAGTGTTGTAGTAGTGTTGTAGCAGTGTTGTAGCAGTGTTGTAACAGGTTTGTAGTAGAGTTGTAGCAGTGTTATAGCAGAGTAGCAGTAGTGTTATAGTAGTGTTGTAGCAGTGTTGTAGCAGGGTTGTAGCGGTGTTGTAGCAGTAGTGTTGGAGCAATGTTGTAGTAGTGTTGTAGCAGTGTTGTAGCAGAGTAGCAGTAGTGTTGTAGCGGTGTTGTAGTGGTGTTGTAGCGGTGTATTAGCAGTGTTGTAGTAGTGTTGTAGCGGTGTTGTAGCAGTGTTGTAGCAGGTTTGTAGTAGTGTTGTAGCAGTGTTGTAGCAGAAGTGTTGGAGCATTGTTGTAGTAGTGTTGTAGCGGTGTTGTAGCAGTGTTGTAGCTGTGTTGTAGCGGCATTGTAGCGGGGTTGTAGCAGAGTTGTAGCAATGCTACACTGCTCTCTCCTCCCTCTCCTCTCCTCTCCTCTCCTCTCCTCTCTTCTCCGCTCTTCTCTCTCCTTCTGTTCACCTCTCTTCTCCTCTCCTCTCCTCTCCTCTCCTCTCTCCTCTCTTCTCTCCTCTGTTCACCTCTCTTCTCCTCTCTTCTCTTCTCATCTCTTCTGTTCTCCTCTCCTATCCTCTTATCTCTCCTCTCCTCTCCTCTCCTCTCCTCTCCTCTCCTCTCCTCTCCTCTCTCTCCTCTCCTCTCCTCTCCTCTCCTCTCTTCTCCGCTCTTCTCTTCCTCTGTTCCTCTCTTCTCCTCTCTTCTCTTCTCATCTCTTCTGTTCTCCTCTCCTATCCTCTTATCCTCTCCTCTCCTCTCCTCTCCTCTCCTCTCCTCTCCTCTCATCTCATCTCTCTCATCTCATCTCATCTCATCTCATCTCATCTTCTCATCTCATCTCATCTCATCTCCTCTCCTCTCCCATCTCATCTCATCTCATCTCTTCTGTTCTCCTCTCCTATCCTCTTATCTTCTCCTCTCCTCTCCTCTCATCTCTTCTGTTCTCCTCTCCTATCCTCTTATCTTCTCCTCTCCTCTCCTCTCATCTCTTCTGTTCTCCTCTCCTATCCTCTTATCTTCTCCTCTCCTCTCCTCTCATCTCTTCTGTTCTCCTCTCCTATCCTCTTATCTTCTCCTCTCCTCTCCTCTCATCTCTTCTGTTCTCCTCTCCTATCCTCTTATCTTCTCCTCTCCTCTCCGCTCTTCTCTTCACTTCTGTTCTCCTCTCTTCTCCTCTCTTCTCCTCTCATCTCTTCTGTTCTCCTCTCCTATCCTCTTATCTTCTCCTCTCATCTCTTCTGTTCTCCTCTCCTATCCTCTTATCTTCTCCTCTCCTCTCCTCTCCTCTCCTCTCATCTCTTCTGTTCTCCTCTCCTCTCCTCTCCCATCCTCTCCTCTCCTCTCCTCTCCCATCCTCTCCTCTCCTCTCCGCTCTTCTCTTCACTTCTGTTCTCCTCTCTTCTCCTCTCTTCTCCTCTCTTCTCTTCTCTTCTCCTCTCTTCTCCTCTCCTCTCATCTCTTCTGTTCTCCTCCTATCCTCTTATCTTCTCCTCTCATCTCCTCTCTTCTTCTTTGTTATGCTCTCCTCCTCTCCTCTGTTCTACTCTGTTCTCCTCTCCTTTTCTCTCTTCTCTACTCTGTTCTCCTCTCTTCTCCTCTGATCTCCTATGTTATCCTCTCCTCTCTTCTCTTCACCTCTGTTCTCCTTTTTTCTCCTCCCTTCTCCTATCTTCTCCTCTCCTCTCTTCTCTTCTCCTATTCTCACCTCTTCTCCTATCTTCTCCTCTCTCCTCTTCTCATCTTCTCTCCTCTCCCACTGTGATTTACCTCTCCTCCTCTCCTCTTTTTATTTGCCGGAAGTCACCAAGAATCTGGAAAATATCACCCTGCAGAAAGCAGTAAACCATTGAGCAGACTCCCCTTCTAACCCCCATCACCACTACAGGTATGTGTGTGTGTGTGTGGCATCAGAAGTGCATGAAATAGAGATCTTGAAATTGCCATCTAAACTCTCATCGCATAGGTTTAAAGCACACACTTTAAAACCTTTGGGGGAAAAAAACATCTTTCAAGATTGGTGAGCTGAGCATTCGTGCTGCTGCCTTGTTTATTGAATTAGTATTCAGTGTGATTAAACCCTTCTATCGTGATCCATTGTTTATCATACACACAGATTTATTTCTCCTGTTCTGTCTGGGTTTATGTTGCTGGCACCGCAATGTGTAAACTTCGACCGTTTTCTCATAATCTTCTGCACCAACTTCAGTATAAGCAGCTAATTGTGTTTAGTTTCAGTGTGACTCAACCGTTCGGTTTGTTTTAATACTTACACGAGTGTGGAAGAGGACCAGTTTGGTGTTCTCTGGGAGGGAGGGAGGGAGGGGGAGGGAGGGAGGGAGGGAGGGAGGGAGGGAGGGAGGACAGATAGAGAGAGAGAGAAGCTGATGGCTTCAAAGAAGAGTTCTGTTTTCTCACACAGAGCACATGTACAGTATGTTAGTATACAAGCACATACCTACCCTCCAGGCTTCCTGTGTGCCCTAGCCAGGCCCTCCCTCCCCTCATGACCCTCCTCTCTGTGTGTACACATCAGTGACTGGAAGAGCACATTCTGCCACTCAACCCCTGCTCTGCTCTGGCCAGAGGGGCTCACCCGTCACACTGTAATTAGTCCACATCTGAGGATCTCACCCCTCACACTATAATTAGTCCACATCTGAAGATCTCACCCTTCACACTGTAATTAGTCCACATCTGAGGATCTCACCCCTCACACTGTAATTAGTCCACATCTGAGGATCTCACCCCTCACAC
>NC_056432.1:13523644-13626144 GCF_018296145.1 Oncorhynchus tshawytscha
CAGAACATAGCCCAGTTGACAACTATTACAAACAGTAACCAGCCAAGCAGAAGCGTTACAAAACTCTGAAAAATTAATCTCTTACCTTTGATGATCTTCATATGGTGTTAATCAGAAGACATTAATTTACTCAATAAATGTTCCTATTGTTCGATGAAGTCTCTTTATATCCAAAAACCTCAGCTTTGTTGGCGCCGTGTTCTTCATTTTCCACAGGTTCAAACTCAGTCAAAACAATCAGACAAAAAAATCAAAATTGTAGCCGTAAAGTTCATAGAAACATGTCAAACGATGTTTATATTCAACCCTCAGGTTGTTTTTTAGCCTAAATGATCTATAATATTTCAACTGGACAATAACGTCGTCAATATAAAAGGTAAACAAGAAATGCACATGGGCCTGAAAAAACTCTGCGTCACGTTAGAGTCCTCTCGTTCAGACTGGTCTTACTCCCTCATTCATAAGAATACAAGCCAGAAACGATTTCTAAAGACTGTTGACATCTAGTGGAAGGCATAGAAACTGCAAAGTCCTAAGTCAATGGATACTGTAATGGCATTGAATAGAAAACTACAAAACAAAAACAAAAAACTACTTCCTGAATGGATTTTTCTCAGGTTTTCGCCTGCTAAATCCGGTCTGTTATACTCACAGACACTATTTTAACAGTTTTGGAAATGTTAGAATGTTTCCTATCCAAATCTAGTTATATGCATATCATATCTTCTGGTCCCGAGTAGCAGGCCGTTCAATTTGGGCGTGCTTTTCATCCAAAATTCCAAATTCTGCCTCCTACCCTAGAGAGGTTAACATAGTGTCCAAAGAAGGGCCAGATGTGTTCAGAATGGTGTCGTCTGCGTAGAGGTGGATCAAAGAATCCCCCGCAGCAAGAGTGACATCATTGATATATACAGAGAAAAGAGTCAGCCTGAGAATTAAACCCTGTGGCACCCCCATAGAGACTGCCAGAGGTCCGGACAACAGGCCCTCCGATTTGACACACTGAACTCTATCTGAGAAGTAGTTAGGGAACCAGGCGAGGCAGTCATTTGAGAAACCAAGGATGTTGAGTCTGCCGATAAGAATACGGTGATTGACAGAGTCGAAAGCCTTGGCCAGGTCGATTAATAATTACAAGCATTTCATAAGCGTCAAAGGCTTTTTCATTGACAATTACATGAAGATGATGCAAAAAGTCAATATTTGCAGTGTTGACCCTTCTTTTCAAGACCTCTGCAATCCGCCCTGGCAAGCTGTCAATTAACTTCTGGGCCACATCCTGATGGCAGCACATTCTTGCATAATCAATGCTTGGAGTTTGTCAGAATTTGTGGGTTTTTGTTTGTCCACCCGCCTCTTGAGGATTGACCACAAGTTCTTTATGGGATTAAGGTCTGGGGAGTTTCCTGGCCGTGGTCCCAAAAAAATGTTTTGTTCCCAGAGCCACTTAGTTATCACTTTTGCCTTATTGCAAGGTGCTCCATCATGCTGGAAAAAGGCATTGCCCGTCACCAAACTGTTTCTGGATGGTTGGGAGAAGATGCTCTCTGAGGATGTGTTGGTACCATTCTTTATTCATTGTGAGTGAGGCAACATTGTGAGTGAGCCCACTCCCTTGGCTGAGAAGCAACCCCACACATGAATGGTCTCAGGAGGCTTTACAGTTGGCATGACACAGGACTGATGGTAGAGCTCACCTTGTCTTCTCCAGACAAGCTTTTTTCCGTATGCACCAAACAATCGGAAAGGGGATTCATCAGAGAAAATGACTTTACCCCAGTCCTCAGCAGTCTAAACCCTGTTCCTTTTTCAGAATATCAGTCTGTCCATGATGCTTTTCCTGGAGAGAAGTGGCTTTTTTGCTGCCCTTCTTGAAACCAGGCCATCCTCCAAAAGTCTTTGCCTCACCGTGCATGCAGATGCACTCACATCTGCCTGCTGCCATTTCCAAGCAAGCTCTGTACTGGTGGTGTCCTGATCCCGCAGCTGAATCAACTTTAGGAGACGTTCCTGGCGCTTGCTGGACATTCTTGGGCGCCCTGAAGCCTTCTTCACAACAATTGAACCGCTCTCTTTGAAGTTCTTGATGATCCATTAAATGGTTGATTTAGGTGCAATCTTACTGGCAGCAATATCCTTGCCTGTAAAGCCCTTTTTGTGCAAAGCAATGATGACGACACGTGTTTCCTTGCAGGTAACCATGATTGACAGAGGAAGAACAATGATTCCAAGCACCACCCTCCTTTTGAAGCTTCCAGTCTGTTATTCAAACTCAATCAGCATGACAGAGTGATCTCCAGCCTTGTCCACGTCAACACTCACACCTGTGTTAATGAGAGAATCACTGACATGATGTCAGCTGGTCCTTTTGTGGCAGGGCTGAAAAGCAGTGGAAATGTTTTTTTAGTATTCAGTTAATTTGCATGGCAAAGAGGGACTTTTCAATTAATTGCAATTCATCTGATCACTCTTCATAACATTCTGGAGTATATGCAAATTGCCATCATACAAACTGAGGCAGCAGACTTGTGAAAATTAATATTTGTGTCATTCTCAAATCTTTTGGCCATGACTGTATATTTAATAGAAAATGGAAAAAAAAGAGAAATATATTGAAAAATGAAAAGAAAAAATGATTATTTACACTGTGTGTGTGTGGTGTGTATGTGTGAATGTGTGTGTGTGTGTGTGGTTGTTTGGTGTTGTGTGGTGTGTGGTGTGTGTGTGTGTCCTGTTGGCAGCCTCCCGGTGCGTTGAACCACGGCTGTGTTTGCAGAGGCGTGTCACCGTGGCTACGGGGGAGCGAGGGTCAACGAGAGGTTGCCAGCCCTAGCGCTGTTCTTTGTTGGATCCCGGGCAGAGGCGCTGGCCTCATCCGTTAGGTCAATCAATAACACCCAGCTGACCTCTGATAGCCAATCAGCAGGCTCCGCCTAGAGGGGGAGAGCAAACAGACAAAGACAGAGGCGGAGAGGAGGGCACGTGATTGGACAAACTGAGAGGATAGAGAGGGAGAGTGTGTGTATATGCACTTCTGTGTGTTTGTGTGAGGGCATACTGTGTGTGTGTGTGGGTGTGTGCATGCGTGTGTGCGTACTGTGTGTGTGTGTATATGTGATATACAGTGTGTGTGTATATGTGTTTGTGTGTGTGAGGTTTCTTCCTAGGTTTTGGCCATTCTAGGGAGTTTTTCCTAGCCAACGTGCTAGGCTACACCTGCATTGCTTGCTGTTTGGGGTTTTAGGCTGGGTTACTGTACAGCACTTTGAGATATCAGCTGATGTACGAAGGGCTATATAAATACATTTGATTTGATTTGATTTGTGAGCAAGAGGCTCAGAGGGGGGCTGGTTAGTCTGGTTTCAGTGGAGGTGCCAAAGGTGACTGCGTATGGTGGGCAAGAGCCTGACGAGGGCAAGGAGAGGATGCTTACCCTAGTTACATTACAGTCAAGTGGATCACAGTATCTGACAGCAACACATTTTTGCCCTCAAGGAGAATCCTTGGTTAATTGTTATCTGCCAAGAAAGAGCAGGCTCTGGTAATACCTACTGTATCTACATTGTAAAGACAGAGACAGACAGAGAAAGAGAGGGCTGAGAGTGCGTGTGTGCGTGTGCGTGTGTGCGTGTGCGTGTGCGTTTTTGTGTGTGTGTGTGTGTGTGTGTGTGTGTGTGTGTGTGTGTGTGTTGGGGTTGAGGGGTACAGTGCAAGGAGAAAGACTGGTGTCTCAGAGAAATATACCAATGCATTGTATGTGTTTGTGAGTCAATGTGCATTTACTGTCCTGTCAGTGTGTAAGTGCTGTCATGAGGTGTGTGTCTGCTACCGTATATAGTACATACAAGATTGTGTTTTGCGTCTATAAATCAAATCAAATTAAATAAAATGTTATTAGTCTCATGCGCATTATGGTAAGATTTGCCAAATGGAGGGCAAGGGAGAGCTTTGCATGCGTCATTGTGTGTGGAGTAATGACACAGTTTCCCTGCATTGAAGTCCCCAGATACTAGGATCGCCGCTTCTGGGTTAGCATTTTCTTGTTTGCTTTATGGCAGAATACAGCTAATTCAATGCTGTCTTAGAGCCAGCCTCTGGACGACACAACAGTGGTAGGCTTGATTACCAACAACGACGAGACGGCCTACAGGGAGGAGGTGAGGGCCCTCGGAGTGTGGTGTCAGGAAAATAACCTCACACTCAACGTCAACAAAACTAAGGAGATGATTGTGGACTTCAGGAAACAGCAGAGGGAACACCCCCCCCATCCACATCGATGGAACAGTAGTGGAGAGGGTAGCAAGTTTTAAGTTCCTCGGCATACACATCACAGACAAACTGAATTGGTCCACTCACACAGACAGCATCGTGAGGAAGGCGCAGCAGCGCCTCTTCAACCTCAGGAGGCTGAAGAAATTCGGCTTGTCACCAAAAGCACTCACAAACTTCTACAGATGCACAATCGAGAGCATCCTGGCGGGCTGTATCACCGCCTGGTATGGCAACTGCACCGCCCTCAACCGTAAGGCTCTCCAGAGGGTAGTGAGGTCTGCACAACGCATCACCGGGGGCAAACTACCTGCCCTCCAGGACATCTACACCACCCGATGCTACAGGAAGGCCATAAAGATCATCAAGGACATCAACCACCCGAGCCACTGCCTGTTCACCCCGCTGTCATCCAGAAGGCGAGGTCAGTACAGGTGCATCAAAGCTGGGACCGAGAGACTGAAAAACAGCTTCTATCTCAAGGCCATCAGACTGTTAAACAGCCACCACTAACATTGAGTGGCTACTGCCAACACACTGTCAATGACACTGACTCTACTCCAGCCACTTTAATCATGGGAATTGACGGGAAATGATGTAAATATATCACTAGCCACTTTAAACAATGCTACCTTATATAATGTTACTTACCCTACATTATTCATCTCATATGCATACGTTGATACTGTACTCTATATCATCGACTGCATCCTTATGTAATACATGTATCACTAGCCACTTTAACTATGCCACTTGGTTTACATACTTATCTCATATGTATATACTGTACTCGATATCATCTACTGTATCTTGCCTATGCTGCTCTGTACCATCACTCATTCATATATCCTTATGTACATATTCTTTATCCCCTTACACTGTGTATAAGACAGTAGTTTTTTTGGAATTGTTAGTTAGATTACTTGTTCGTTATTACTGCATTGTCGGAACTAGAAGCACACTCGCATTAACATCTGCTAACCATGTGTATGTGACAAATAAAATTTGATTTGATTTGATTTGATTTTGACTGTGGTGGTATGTAAACAGCTACAATAAATACAGATGAAATCTCTCTAGGTAGATAGAGTATCTTATGATAAGCTGTAGAACACACTATCTCAGCAAGCAATAGCTCGAGACATCCTTAGATATCGTGCACCAGCTGTTATTTGCAAAAATACATAGTCCGCCGCCCCTTGTTTTACCGGCTCCACTGTTCTATCCTGCCGGTACAGCCTATAACCAGCCAGCTGTATGTTGATAGTGTTATCGTTCAGCCACGACTCTGTGAAGCATAAGATATTACAGTTTTTAATGTCCCGTTGGTAGTTTAATCTTCTGCGTAGCTCATCTATTTTATTGTCCAAAGATTGAGCATTTGCTATCAGAATGGAAGGAAGTGGGGGTTTATTCGATTGCCTACAAATTCTCAGAAGGCAGCCCGCCCTCCGGCCCCTTTTTCACCGCCTCATGGGGATCTGGGCCTGTTCCCGAGAAAGCAATATATCGTTCGCGTCGGGTTCGTCAGACTCAGTAAAGGAAAAAAAGGGTTATGCCACTCTGTGGTGAGTACTCACAGTCCTGATGTCCAGAAGTTATTTTCGGTCATAGTAGATGGTAGCGGCAACATTATGTACAAAATATGTTAAAAAAGAAGTTATAAGCAGGGCAAATAAATTAACAAAAACACAATCAGTTAGGGGCACGTAAAATATCTGCCTTCTTTTCCGCAGCCAATTGACCATTTAGGAATGGAGGTGCGTGTGTATCAACGTAAATGGAGGTGTGTGTGTATCTTTTGTGTGTGTGCGCGTGTGCACCTCTTTGTATAATTGTGTATTTTGTGTACATTGTGCGTGCACTTCCGGTATCAGCTCCCTTAGACCAGGGAGGCTGCAGCTAGCATCTTCAGGTAACAGCTTCTTAGACCAGGGAGGCTGCAGCTAGCGTCATCAGGCAACAGCTCCTTAGACCAGGGAGGCTGCAGCTAGCGTCTTCAGGTAACAGCTCCTTAGACCAGGGAGGCTGCAGCTAGCGTCTTTAGGTAACAGCTCCTTAGACCAAGGAGGCTGCAGCTAGCGTCTTTAGGTAGTAGCTTCTTAGACCAGGGAGGCTGCAGCTAGCGTGTTCAGGCAACAGCTACTTATCTGCCTGCTGATTGTTTGCACGCTTCCAATCCGGCTAACATTTGAGTCTCAAACAGTCTTTAAATAATCAACGAGGGAGAGGAGGCCTCCTCACATGTCAACTGGCAAATATTAATGCAGGAGCCGTACAGGAAGACGCTTATGGGAAACAAATAAACAAGTCCCAAATCTGTCTGGGTTTTGCTCCCTCGTTGTACACCCCAATCCCATTCAGAGATCCCAGTGCTCTATAGGCTTTAGAGCCAAACAGCATGACTGTGCTCAGGAAGCAGTGCTTACTTCACCCTCAGAGCCTAGAGCTGTCTAAAGGGACAGAAACAGAAAAAGACAAATGCTTTATTCGTCTTATCTTTTCCTTATTGATTTTTGTCACTTTCAGTAGATCTATCTCCTAGAGACCTGATCAGTACGACAGGTGTGATGAACTTTACTGTATGGACTGTTAAGACTAATTGTCTTTGCTGTGAATATGAATAAATGCTCAGGAAAGCAGGTGAGAGATGTCTATGTCAAGTTGAGCGCAGAGTTGTTTCTCGACCAAGTGTATGGCCAACATGCTACTCCAAGCCTCCCACTCACATACACTACCTCCTCCTCATACAGGACTAACCTGTCAACTGTAGTCATCTCTCCTGGATGGTGACAGAATCAGAGAGGGGGGATAGAGAGATAGAAGGAGAGTTGTTAGAGAGAAGAATGATGTTTTAAGAGAGGGGGGGTATGAAAGGCGTTGGGGGAGACTGAAAAAGTGCTCCTGTGCCAGCATGGGGGAACATGCCCCTCTGGAGCTGGGGTTGGAGCTGAGTCTGGGGTTGGAGCTGGGGTTGGAGATGATTCTGGGGTTGGAGCTGAGGTTGGAGCTGGGGTTGGAGCTAATTCTGGGGTTGGAGCTGAGTCTGGGGTTGGAGCTGGGGTTGGAGCTGATTCTGGAGTTGGAGCTGGGGTTGGAGCTGAGTCTGGGGTTGGAGTCTGAGTCTGGGGTTGGAGCTGAGTCTGGGGTTGGAGCTGAGTCTGGGGTTGGAGCTGAGTCTGGGGTTGGAGCTGAGTCTGGGGTTGGAGCTGAGTCTGGGGCTGAGTCTGGAGTTGGAGTTGAGTCTGGGGTTGGAGCTGGGGTTGGAGCTGAGTCTGGGGTTGGAGCTGAGTCTGGAGTTGGAGTTGAGTCTGGGGTTGGAGCTGGGGTTGGAGCTGAGTCTGGGGTTGGAGCTGGGGTTGGAGCTGAGTCTGGGGTTGCAGCTGGGGTTGGGGCTGAGTCTGCAGTTGGAGTTGGAGCTGGGGTTGGAGCTGAGTCTGCAGTTGGAGTTGGAGCTGGGGTTGGAGCTGAGTCTGGGGTTGGATCTGGGGTTGGAGCTGGGTCTGGGGTTGTAGCTGGGTCTGGGGTTGGAGCTGAGTTTGGGGTTGGAGCTGGGGTTGGAGCTGTCTGGGGTTTGGGGTTGGGGATGTGTTTGAGCTGGGGTTGGAGCTGGCGCTGGGTTTGGAGTTGGGGCTGGAGCTGGAGCTGGGGTCTGGGACAGGGGCTGGGGTTGGAGCTGGGGTTGGAGCTGTCTGGGGTTTAGGGTTGGGGATGTGTATGGAGCTGGGTTTGGAGTTGGAGCTGGAGCTGGGGTCTGGGACTGGAGCTGGGGTTGGGGCTGGGGTTGGAGCTAAGGTTGGGGCTGCAGCTGGGGTTGGAGCTGGGGCTGGGGCTGGAGCTGGACCTGGGGCTGGAGGTGGGGCTGTCACGCAGGGCAGCCTTTGTCTTTTAAAAATAGGCAGGCTCCTCTCCTCTACTGTCGGGGGGATAAGGTCACCAGCAGCTGCTGTGACCTCATTTTCAGCTTATCTTTCCTCAACCAAATGGATCATGGTCAACATATTGACTTCCAGGACAGGAAAGGAGAAATATGTGTTTTATGTGCTTTTATTTTTCCATGGTACTGCTGAGAAGAGCCAACGGGAGGTGAGGGATTTATACAAGTCCTTGTGGACGATTACGAAGGATCAAATCACAGGATTATTTCCTGGTTGTCACCTCTCCCTTTGTCCTGGGTATTTTGAGAATGCCTTCGAGGCTAAACTCCAAGTTATGGGCATGCTGGGTGTCCCATTACAGCCCCATAACTGGCAATCACTATTCACATCTCACCAGAGAAAACCCCATGGCCTGTAAGTACAGTTTGTGCAGACAGTAGCAGACAGACAGTAACGCTATCAGCCAACAGGAAAAGGCCCCATGCAGGTTTCTCTACTCATGGTTTGGTATGAGGCTAACAAATGAACAGTTCACCCGTAGTCATCACTGTAACAACTATCTGTCTCTCCTCCCTCCTTCTCTCTTCTCTCATCCATATGATGTTTGATATGTATCATTGCTGAGAACTACTCCAGGCTCGACATGTTGTCGTTCCCCCGTGTCTCTTCATCCTTCCCTGTAGGCTCCGGAGGTGTTGAGTTCTGCTGATGAATGGTATTGACCGCACACATTGGTTCTGTGGAGGGGAGAAAAAACAAACCAGTGCCTCTAACTCACTAGATGTTTCCTACTGTCTTTTGATTTTCTCAAACACTGTTTCCATGGCAACCATACCATAAAAGGGGCAGATACTGGTGGGGAAATGGAAAAGATCCCATAGGTGAAACAGAAGCATGTAAGTCAACTGAGGTATAGATGTTGTGTCTCTTCAGTACGAGTGCCCAGACTGAGGAAAGCCCTCAGCAGATGCGTCAAGGGCCAAAGCAGGATGTCAATATCCTCTTAAGACGATGCCCTTGAAGCCCAGTATGTTGTGTCAATACCAATGAGGAGTTGTCAATACCTGTATCAGAATACAGGTCTCACTCTGATTGAATTAGCCAAACGAACATCTGAGGAGACCCATTATATCCCTGTTAAATAAAGAAACTTTAAAGGGAAAGGAGAAGATCCCCGACACTAAAACCTGCCCACATTCACTTAGAATCCATGGGTATTATGTGAAGGAACCGTTGATATCCCACACTTTACATGGCACTATTTGACTCAATGTATGGACATTGAAAGCTATGTGGGGTGATGTACCCTATGATGTACATGGAGTTTACCCAGCCAGCCTTCACAGTATAACCCATGCTGAGAGTTCCACCACAAGAATTCAGAGAGATTGCAGGCTCCCATGAAGCAGGCTCCCATGGTGGGGAGTGCAGGCAGAGGCACAGGGACAGGATATAGGCTGTGTGAACCAGGGTCCCTAAAGCATCTGCTGGAGGGACTGAATGAGAGAGCAAGATGGGGGGGCAAGTGAGGGAGAGAAAGAGAGAGGCTAGGGATTGGGGGGGCAAGGAGGGAGAGAAAGAGAGAGGCTAGGGATTGGGAGGGAGTGGGGGGAGAGAGAAAGAGAGGGAGGGAGGGAGGCAGGGAGGGAGGGAGGCTAGGTAGTGGGAGAGAGTGGGGGAGAGAGAAAGAGAGGGAGGAAGGGAGGGAGGGAGGCAGGGAGGGAGGCTAGGGTGTGGGAGAGAGTGGGGGAGAACAAAAGAGAGGGAGGGACAGAAGGAGGGAGGGAGGTAGAGGATGGGGGAGAGAGGGAGGGGGAAAGGAGAGGGGGTAGACAGGGAGAAAGGGGGTGGAAGGGAGGAACATGAGGAGGGAGAGCAATGGGAGGGAGAGAGGGAGAGGAGAGAGAAAGAGAGAGAGAGGGGGGGCGGATAGGGGAGGCAGAGGCCTAGGGAATGAGAGAGAGAGGGATGGAGGATGGAGAGAGGGGGTGGTAGAGAGGGAGAAAGAGGGTGAGGGGGAGGGAGAGAAAGAGAGAGAAGGAGGAAGAGAGAGTGGAGGAGAGAGGCATGGTTGGAAGGACAGAGAGAGAGAGTGGGGGATGGATAGGGGAAGTAGAGGCCTAGGGAGGGTGTGAGGGAGGATGGAGGGAGAATGGAGCGAGGTGGAGGGAGGGAAGAAGAGAGAGAAAGAGAGGGTGGAGGGAGAGAGAGAGAGAAATGGTGAGTGGGAGGCTAGGTGGCTAATGCTAATGTTTGCTAGGTGGCTAATGTTAGTTATGCTAGGGGTTAGGATTAGGGGTTAGGTTTTGATTTAGTGTAGGGTTAAAAAAGAGACTGGTCCGCAGTCCTATTGTTGTGTGCACCTCCAATATAATGCTTCTAAAAAAAATCCACTGTTAAAATTGACTAGATTGCCTCCTAAGAACCTCACTAAAAGTAAGTAGGTTATTTTTCTTCTTCTAAAATAATAGTCTGAGTGGTTATCTAGGACCATGAACGGACTGAGACATTAAAAAATACAAGGGATCAGGGGATAGATGCTTAATAATACATAAATAAGTACAATTATAAACATATATACGTGCCAGGAGATGAAGTGCTAGATTGTCAAAACAAGGTTAGGAGTTAAGTTAAATGGTTAAGGTTAGGGTTGGGGAAGGGTCAGCTAACATGCTAAGAAGTTGCAAAGTCACTAATAAGCTAAAAAGCTAAAGTTGTCTGTGATGAGATTCAAACATGCAACCTTTGGGTTGCTAAATGTTTGCGTTATACACTCACCCATCCACCCCGACCAACCACCTACTTTCGTTTTTGTCATAAGTAATCTTCTGTCTTATGTAACCATACCAAACTTAACGTATCATACTAATTTGAGTGTTCTGGATTTACGGTTACTATGTTACGTCTAGTCTTTGAGAACAGGATGGAGAGGGGAAAGGAAGAGAGGGGTAGAGGGGGAGAGAGAGGAAGAGAGGGAGAGACAGTAGGGCTGTCAAACCACTGGTAGAGTCAGGACGTAGGATGGTAGAGAAGGTAAAATGGTAGAGTCAGTAGGTAGGATGGTAGAGTCAGTAGGTAGGATGGGAGAGTCAGGAGGTAGGATGGGAGAGTCAGGAGGTAGGATGGGAGAGTCAGGAGGTAGGATGGGAGAGTCAGGAGATAGGATGGGAGAGTCAGGAGATAGGATGGTAGAGTCAGGAGGTACGATGGTAGAGTCAGGAGGTACGATGGTAGAGTCAGGAGGTACGATGGTAGAGTCAGGAGGTACGATGGTAGAGTCAGGTGGTAGGATGGTAGAGGAGATAGAATTGGAGATTCGGGATGTAGGATGGTAGAGTCAGGTTGTGAGATGTTAGAGTCAGGAGGTAGGATGGTAGAGTCAGGAGGTAGGATGGTAGAGTCAGGAGGTAGGATGGTAGAGTCAGGAGGTAGGATGGTAGAGTCAGGAGGTAGAATGTGAGATTCAGGATGTAGGATGGTAGAGTCAGAGCTGTTTTAATTTGAGCCAGTATACTAGAGCGGGACAATACTCTTGTAAAAACTGGACATTTGTATTATTATGTGAATTGTAATTTATTGTCATTTTTTTAAGGGTTGATACATTTTTAGTAAGGGAAAATCAAGTCTGAAATGTCAAAGTGGAAATTATAAACATCAAAAGCCTTTTTAAACCTCAAATACACTACACATACATTGCAGGAAATTTCCACTGGACAGGGTGATCAAATTAAGGTCCTACATCGGTACCTCCGTGTGCGCTTTCGTGTACGCATGTGTGTGCGTAAGTGCATGTGGTCCACTCCTCCACCCTAGCGCTCTTGTTCTCCCAGCTGTCCTAGCTCCGTGTTGACTGTAAACACAGCTGCAGGTCAGAGAGGCCCTGGGCTCTGGGATCTGGACTCTGGGCTGGTCAGACATGAGCACAGAAGGAGGGTATGGGGGGCAACGGAGGTACACACAACCCAACACAGTGTTTCCACACCAGGCACAAAACACCTCGGCCACAGACCTTGGCCTCCTTGGTCTCCTTGGCCTCGTTGGCCTCCTTGGCCCTTGGAGGTCACAGCAATAACACAACACCAGCAACACGACACACACTTCTTCTCAATACAGAGAGCTGTCGCTGTTATTAAAACTATACAACAACATTTTAGTCCATACTTCCTGTGATGGCAAAGTGAATGTAGATTTCAGGATCGATAGTGTGATTAATCATCTATGTTTTTAATAGACACAGTACTATTATGGGGTGATTGATAGACTGTCTGACTCTGTGTCATGGCCCCGCTGTAAGAGAGACCTTGTTTTTGTAACCCACCGATCTCTGTGTATACCCCCTGTGAGTGTCCTTGCTGGGCCAACACACAGACACATGTGTGCACACACACACACACACACACGCACACACACACACATATATATACAGATACACATTTGACGTGTTCCTTTCCGGTCCCTGAGGACATGGTACAGCTGTGACTCAGGGGGTCATGTGTCTCGGCAGGGTCAGACTGAGCAGGGCTGGCAGACTCGGAGAGGCAGTCAGAGGTCACTCCCAGCAGCCCCGGCGGTGTGAAAGGTTAGATGTTAGTCTCACCTCGTTGCGTCGGCAGAGTAGGGTTTCAAAAGCTACTGGTGAGAGGCACAGATTTATAGATACCCAGTGCAACCCGGATTCTCTGTCCGCTGTAACTACACAGAATATGAGCATGTCCGGTGAGGCTTGGCAGCCGTACTGAAATAATATAAGATAACCAGGAAGTTAACAGAGAGGAGGGCAGGAGAGAGAGAGACAGAGAGAGAGAGAGAGAGACAGAGAGACAGAGAGAGAGAGAGAGAGAGAGAGAGAGAGAGAGAGAGAGAGAGGGGAGAGAGAGAGAGAGAGAGAGAGAGAGAGAATTTTTATTGTTCATTTCACTTTTGTATATTATCTACCTCACTTGCTTTGGCAATGTTAACACATGTTTCCCATGTCAATAAAGCCCCTTGAATTGAGAGAGACAGAGAGAGACAGAGAGAAGAAGGAAGGAAGGAAGGAAGGAAGGAAGGAAGGAAGGAAGGAAGGAAGGAAGGAAGGAAGGAAGGAAGGAAGGAAGGAAGGAAGGAAGGAAGGAAGGAAGGAAAAAAAAAGAAAGGAAGGAAGGAAGGAGTGAGCATGGAGGGGAAGGGGTCATATTTGTTACCAAACAAAACCCCATTCCTAGCAACCTTTGACGTCAATTCTGGGAGGACACAGAGAAGATCATCCCAGGGGGGCGAGAAGAGTCGGAGCAGCTCACAGCCTGGACAGCAGGGAGCGGCAGCACACCCAGACCACAGGAGGACAGATGGAGGGGAACTTGGGAGTGAAAGAAAAGGGGACCAAAATTTGATTAGTTCAGAAAAGTGAAGTTGCGATGCAATTTGCAATATCCTGCTTGGTGGAAGTTTCCCGTGAGAACCCCAAATGGCCACAGAGGGCCCAGACAGACAAACACATTTACCCCTCATTGGAAGGTACAAATTAAATTATCCCTTCCACAAAGAGTATTCCTTCCACAAAATTATCCCTATCCCTTCCTCTCCTGTTCTGATAACATGGTAGTGGGGCGTAATAGAGTAGAGGCCTGGCCTGCAAGTGTTGATATTAGAGACCTTTGAACCCCCCACACCCCTACTCTCCTCTCTCTCTCTCTCTCTCTCTAATTTTCAATTCAATTTGCTTTATTGGCATGACGTAACAATGTACATATTGCCAAAGCTTATTTTGGATATTTACAATATAAAAATGAGATACAAAATTGTCAACGGGACAACAGTAACAACAATAACCAAGGGTCAAAATAACCTTACATTCAACAATAACAATAAGCATACAGTAGAGGACATGTGCAGGTTGATTGGTCTGTCAGACACTGTCCCTCAACTTATGGCAGGCAGCAATGTAGTGCGCTGCTAACCCACAGCTCTCTGCGTCCTCCCCCAACAGGACGGGTAGCCTACTCTCATCAGAGAGGTCTTTGAAATGTCTGGGGAAATGACACTCTCTAATTGTTTTATATTTTTTACATTTTGTCAGGAAATGCAGCTCCGTCTCAGGTTCTGCTGTTGTGCAGTGGTTGCACAGCCTTTCCTCTACAGGGAGCCAGGTTTTCCTGTGTCTACCCTTCTCAATGTCAAGGCTGTGCTCACTGAGTCTGTACTTTGTCAAGGTTTTTCTAAGGTTTTGATCAGTAACCATGGTCAAATAGTTAGCTACAGTGTACTGTTGATTTAGGGCCAGATAGCACGGCATTTTGATTTGTGTGCTTGTGTTTCCCAATAAGCAATACAGTTTTGTTTTGACTGTGTTGTAATTTGGTTTATCCTGATTGATTGGATGTTCTGGTCCTGAGGCTTCAGTGTGTTAGTAGAACAGGTTTGTGAACTCAGGACCAGCTGGATGAGGGGACTCTTTTCTTTGCTCAGCTCTTGCAATTGCAGGGCTTGGTAATGATATGAGAGGGGGTCACTGTATTTTAGATGTTTCCAAAACTTAATTGCTTTTTCTTTGAGTTTGTATTATTAGTGGATATTGGGCTAATTCTGCCCTGCATGCATTGTTTGTAGATTGGGTGAAATACCATAGCAGCAAGATTTGTAACCTGTTGCCACAATTAAAGGGAAACCAGTGAAGAACAAACCTGTTTATTTATTTTCCCTTTTCTACTTTAACTCTTTTCACTTCATTACAACACTGTATACAGACATAATATTACATTTAAAATGTCTTCATTATTTTGGAACTTTTGTGAGTGTAATGTTTACTGTTAATATTTTATTGTTTTTTATCTATTTAACTTGCTTTGGCAGGGTAAACATATGTTTCCCATGCCAATAAAGCCCCTTAAATTGAATTGAGAGAGAGAGAGACAGAGGGGGGCTGGGGGGAGAGAGAAGGCATGTCTAGGAGCTTGGCCCAGTGTGTCAACTGTCAGTCCCCTATGTGTGTGTGTGGCTGAACCCTCTGCCTGTATTCAACCCAGCAGCACACACAAAGGCCCAAAAGGGTCTCACACAAATGGGTAAACAACGCCATTGTTTACTATTTTGTTTATTATGTTGGGAGAGATTAGTTGTAATAGATTTTATCAGAAAGCCTGGAAGAGCAGAGGCAATGGTTGAAGCCCCCTACTACCCCACACAACAAACTCCAACCCCTCCAGCTCCTCCTCCTACGCCATTCAGGCCGTCACACCCTTGTCAGCTCGAGTAACAGGGCCCTACCTGAAGTTTGCAAATCAGGCCTTTGTGGTGTCCTGTCCCTGGCGGACGGCCATTCTTCTGGCCCCGGGGCGGGCCTCCCACTCAGCACTCCTGGGGTCATAGCCTTTCAACCTCGGGGGCTCGACTTTTGCCACTGGCGCCTGACAAATCACCCAGCGCAAAACAAAGGAGCGCCAGGGCCTCAGCGTGAGAGAGGTCCAAGTGGCCTCTCGTTGCACCATTATGACCCACTCCGCTATCCCTGCCCTGCTGAGAGAGAGAGAGAGAGAGAAAGAGGAGAGAGAGAGAGAGAGAGACAGAGAGAGAGAGAAGAGAAACAGAGAGAGAGAGAAGAGAAACAGAGAGAGAGAGAGAGATGCAGCTTAAGCCCCACCCTCTTCAACATATATATCAACGAATTGGCGCGGGCACTAGAAAAGTCTGCAGCACCCGGCCTCCCCCTGCTAGAATCCGAAGTCAAATGTCTGCTGTTTGCTGATGATCTGGTGCTTCTGTCACCAACCAAGGAGGGCCTACAGCAGCACCTAGATCTTATGCACAGATTCTGTCAGACCTGGGCCCTGACAGTAACTCTCAGTAAGACCAAAATAATGGTGTTCCAAAAAAGGTCCAGTCACCAGGACCACAAATACAAATTCCATCTAGACACTGTTGCCCTAGAGCACACAAAAACTATACATACCTTGGCCTAAACATCAGCACCACAGGTAACTTCCACAAAGCTGTGAACGATCTGAGAGACAAGGCAAGAAGGGCATTCTATGCCATCAAAAGAAACATAAATTTCAACATACCAATTAGGATTTGGCTAAAAATACTTGAATCAGTCATAGAGCCCATTGCCCTTTATGGTTGTGAGGTCTGGGGTCCGCTCACCAACCAAGACTTCACAAAATGGGACAAACACCAAATTGAGACTCTGCACGCAGAATTCTGCAAAAATATCCTCCGTGTACAACGTAGAACACCAAATAATGCATGCAGAGCAGAATTAGGCCGATACCCACTAATTATCAAAATCCAGAAAAGAGCTGTTAAATTCTACAACCACCTAAAAGGAAGCGATTCACAAACCTTCCATAACAAAGCCATCACCTACAGAGAGATGAACCTGGAGAAGAGTCCCTAAGCAAGCTGGTCCTGGGGCTCTGTTCACAAACACAAACACACACTACAGAGCCCCAGGACAGCAGCACAATTAGACCCAACCAAATCATGAGAAAACAAAAAGATAACTACTTAACACATTGGAAAGAATTAACAAAAAAACAGAGCAAACTAGAATGCTATTTGGTCCTACACAGAGAGTACACAGCGGCAGAATACCTGACCATTGTGACTGACCCAAAATTAAGGAAAGCCTTGACTATGTACAGACTCAGTGAGCATAGCCTTGCTATTGAGAAAGGCCGCCGTAGGCAGACATGGCTCTCAAGAGAAGACAGGCTATGTGCTCACTGCCCACAAAATGAGGTGGAAACTGAGCTGCACTTCCTAACCTCCTGCCCAATGTATGACCATATTAGAGAGACATATTTCCCTCAGATTACACAGATCCACAAAGAATTCGAAAACAAATCCAATTTTGAAAAACTCCCATATCTACTGGGTGAAATTCCACAGTGTGCCATCACAGCAGCAAGATTTGTGACCTGTTGCCACGAGAAAAGGGCAACCAGTGAAGAACAAACACCATTGTAAATACAACCCATATTTATGCTTATTTATTTTATCTTGTCTCCTTTAACCATTTGTACATTGTTAAAACACTGTATATATATATAATATGACATTTGTAATGTCTTTACTGTTTTGAAACTTCTGTATGTGTAATGTTTACTGTTAATTTTTGTTGTTTTTCACTTTATATATTCACTTTGTATGTTGTCTACCTCACTTGCTTTGGCAATGTTAACACATGTTTCCCATGCCAATAAAGCCCTTGAATTGAATTGAATTGAGAGAGAGAGAGAGAGAGAGAGAGGCAGAGAGAGAGAGAGAGGCAGAGAGAGAGAGAGAGGCAGAGAGAGGCAGAGAGGCAGGCAGAGAGAGGCAGAGAGAGGCAGAGAGAGGCAGAGAGAGGCAGAGAGAGGCAGAGAGAGAGAGAGAGGCAGAGAGAGAGAGAGAGAGGCAGAGAGAGGCAGAGAGAGGCAGAGAGAGAGAGAGAGAGAGAGAGAGAGAGAGGCAGAGAGAGAGAGAGAGAGAGAGAGAGAGAGGCAGAGAGAGAGAGAGAGAGAGAGGCAGAGAGGCAGGCAGAGAGAGAGAGAGAGAGAGAGAGGCAGAGAGAGGCAGAGAGAGAGAGAGAGAGAGAGAGAGGCAGAGAGAGGCAGAGAGAGAGAGAGAGAGAGAGAGAGAGGAGAGAGAGAGAGAGAGAGAGAGAGAGAGAGACAAGAGCCTTTGAGGCAGAGCGGACTCCACAAACATCGCTCTGTCCCAGCCCAAGACCTGACCGCTATGGCTTTAATCAAGCAAAACTAGCAAAGCGTGTGTGTGCTTGTGAGAGAGAAAGAGAGTCGGGGTGGAGGTTATGGGAGCGTTTGCCTTTGTCGTCCTTCAGCCAACTCTAATCCCAACTCTGCCATCTAGTCATTTAGACTCCTTCCTTTCTCAGTGTCTCTGTGTCTGCTCATCATCCCCTGTGGCCACACTACAACCAAAAGGATGTAGTGTGTTTATGCTCAGATCGTTACAGTGGCACTAACGACGGGTACACAAAGTCTGTGTGTGTGTGTGTGTGTATGGTCGAGGGCATAAACAGCACACGGTGCCATGGTGTTATTAGCCCCGCCCTTGCCCAGTGGCCCAGATTAAATCCAGGCTTTGATCCACCCCTTAATCGGAGATTACAGGCTCAGGGCTGAGGGTGGGTGAACTGCCTGCCAGGGCCACCGACATCCTCCCTGTTCACCCCACTGGGAAACTGGCAATTGGCATGAGCTTTAGAGCTGCCTAATATCAGACACATGCAGAGTTAGACTCTTTAATGCATGTCATGGTCAAGATTATATCAAAGTCTCTCTTTCACCGCTGCATTGTTGTCAATGGAATAGTCGTACTGCCAGTTCCCAAAACAGTCCATTTTAGTCTCCTGTAGCTTTTTTGCCTGCTTCTTAACACAGAGGACTCAACCTAAAAGCAAACATTGTGGTACGAGAGGATCCAATGATGTACATTTATTTAACTTCAGTGGAGAACATTTCGAAGTGGCGTGTGGTTCATTCGTTCGGGGTCAAAGAGCTTCCAGAGTCTCAATATGAAACAACAGGATGAGTCTCTGATCTGTCTCTTTAATGCTTATTGTCAGTCTGATTTACAGTTCACCTGCAACTGCACAAACACTCTTTGACTAGATCAAGGCAAAAGAGTGGAGCGCTATAGCCCCAGTATTGTTAATCAATTTAGCAGTTTATATAAACAAAGCCATGACTGATTAGACTTGCGGTCTTCCTGAAATAATAGTTTACAACAGAGCACATTACAAATAATTAGGCCTAACCCATTAAAGTTGGGGAGCCATAAGACTGGGTTGAGTTAGAGCTAAAGCAAGGCCTCTCTCTCTCTGAAGCTCACTAGCTGCTAAAGGTTAGCATGGTTAGCACTGTTGGTGCTGTTAGCATGGATAGCGCTGTTAGCAAATCAAATTGTATTAGTCACATGCACCGAATATAACAGGTGTTGACCTTAGAGTGAAATGCTTACTTACCAGCCCCTAACCGACAGAGCAGTTAAAAAAATATGGATAAGAGATAAAAGTAACAAGTAATTAAAGAGCAGCAATAAAATAATATATACAGGGGTGTGCCGGTACAGAGTCAATGTGCGGGGGCACCGGTTAGTTGAGGTAGAATGTACATGTAGGCAGAGTTAATTAAAGTGACTATTCATAGATGACAACAGAGAGTTGCAGTGATGTGGAGGGTGGGGTGGGGGGGGCAATTTGAGTAGTCTGGGTAGCCATTTGACTAGATGGTCAGAAGTCTCATGGCTTGGAGGTAGAAGCTGTTTAGAAGCCTCTTGGGCCTAGATTTGGCGCCCCAGTACCACTTGCCGTGTGGTAGCAGAGAGAACAGTCTATGACTAGGTTGGCTGGAGTCATTAACAATTTGTAGGGCCTTCTTCTGACACTGCCTGGTATAGAGGTCCTGGATGGAAGGCAGCTTAGCCCCACTGATGTACTGGGCCGTTCGCACTACCCTCTGTAGTGCCTTGCGGTAAGAGGCTGAGCAGTTGCCATACCAGGCAGTGATGCAACCAGTCAGGATGCTCTCGATGGTGCAGCTGTAGAAACTTTTGAGGATCTGAGGACCCATGCCAAATCTTTTCAGTCTCTTGAGGGGGAATAGGATTTGTTGTGCCCACTTCACAACTGCCATGGTGTGCTTGGACCATGTTCGTTTGTAGGTGATGTGGACACCAAAACTTGAAGCTCTCAACCTGCTCCACTGCAGCCCCACAGATGAGAATGGGGGCGTACTCGGTCTTATTTTTCCCGTAGTCCACAATCATCTCCTTTTGTCTTGATCACGTTGAGGCAGAGGTTGTTGTCATGGCACCACATGGTCAGGTCTCTGATCTCCTCCCTATAGGCTGTCTCATTGTTATCGGTGATCTGGCCTACCACTGTTGTGTCATCGGCAAATTTAATGATGGGGTTGGAGTCGTGCCTGGCCGTGAAGTCATGAGTGAACAGGGAGTACAGGAGGGGGCTGAGCACTCACCTCTGAGGGACCCCAGTGTTGAGGATCAGCGTGGCGGATGTGTTGTTACCTACCCTTACCACCTTGGGGCAGCCCGTCAGGAAGTCCAGGATCCAGTTGCAGAGGGAGGTGTTTAGTCCCAGGATCCTTAGCTTATTGATGAGCTTTGAGGGCACTATGGTGTTGAACGCTGAGATGTAGTCAATGAATAGCATTCTCACATAAGTGTTCCTTTTGTCCAGGTGGGAAGGGCAGTGAGCAGACTGCATCATCTGTGGATCTGTTGGGGCGGTGTGCAAATTGGAGTGGGTCTAGGGTTTCTGGGATGATGATGTTTATATGAGCATGGTCCTGGTCCTGATTTAAATAATATCTAGCCTGGGTGAGGTGGAAGAGGAAGATGGGATTAACACGTATGTCACAGACTACTGACAGGCTGTTTTACTGCTGTAGTATTTAGAGGAGAATAATATATTACAGACTACTGACAGGCTGTTTTACTGCTGTAGTCTTTAGAGGAGAATAATATATTACAGACTACTGACAGGCTGTTTTACTGCTGTAGTCTTAAAAGGAGAATAATATATTACAGACTACTGACAGGCTGTTTCACTGCTGTAGTCTTTAAAAGGAGAATAATATATTACAGACTACTGACAGGCTGTTTCATTGCTGTAGTCTTTAGAGGAGAATAATATATTACAGACTACTGACAGGCTGTTTTACTGCTGTAGTCTTTAGAGGAGAGTAATATATCACAGACTACTGACAGGCTGTTTCACTGCTGTAATCTTTAGAGGATAATAATATATTACAGACTACTGACAGGCTGTTTAACTGCTGTAGTCTTTAGAGGAGACTAATATATCACAGACTACTGACAGGCTGTTTTACTGCTGTAATCTTAAGAGGATAATAATATATTACAGACTACTGACAGGCTGTTTTACTGCTGTAGTCTTTAGAGGAGAATAATAGCTCCCAAAAGTTATCTAAAATAAGGTTACAGAAAGATGTACAATTGATATCTTGCAGGTTAATGAATAGGTCACTGGAAACACACTCACACACACACACTTATCTGTGGCCGTGGTCAGCATTATCAAGAAGGTCACACCCACTCCCTGTTTGTGTTGCCCATGATTACAATAGATATCCAGATATTAAACATCACAGGGCTCTTTTACCCGGCTAAATACACCCAGAGATTAAACATCACAGGTCTCTTTTACCCGGCTAAATGGTCTCTTTTACCTGGCTAAATAGACCCAGAGATTAAATATCACAGGTCTCTTTTACACGGCTAAATGGTCTCTTTTACCCGGCTAAATAGACCCAGAGATTAAACATCACAGGGCCCTTTCACCCGGCTAAATACACCCAGATATTAAACACTACAGGGGTCTGTTACCCGGCTAAATAGACCCAGAGATGAAACATCACAGGTCTCTTTTACCCGGCTAAATGGTCTCTTTTACCCGGCTAAATAGACCCAGAGATTAAATATCACAGGTCCTTTTTACCCGGCTAAATAGACCCAGAGATGAAATATCACAGGTCTCTTTTACCCGGCTAAATACACCCAGAGATAAAACATCACAGGGCTCTTTCACCCGGCTAAATACACCCAGAAATTAAACACTACAGGGGTCTTTTACCCAGCTAAATACACCCAGATATTGGACATCACTGGGTTTCTCTCACCCGGCTAAATATAGCCAGATACAATCAGCGACCATGACCAGCCAACCCAACCCAGCCCAGCCTATCACCCCAGAGCTTCCCCTGTAGTGGAACTGACAGTCTCTCAGCTTGATGGGGAGGTGTTTTTTGTGCACATGCAGATTGTCTGCTGTTGCTTTTTAATGTAAGACTCAATCAACAGAACCATGGAAGGCCTTAGGACAAAATCATCAAATCATGACCCCCCTAAATATGGGTGTAAAGGAAAGGGTGGATACCCAGTCAGTTGTGCAACTGAATGCATTCAACTGAAATGAGTCTTAGGTATACATATTCGTACTGAACCATTCGTTACGGTGACCTCAGTCTGTCATACTGAGGCTAGTATCACAGTCTGTCATACTGAGGCTAGGATCACAGTCTGTCATACCAAGGCTAGTGTCACAGTCTGAAATACTGAGGCTAGTGTCACAGTCTGTCATACCGAGGCTAGTGTCACAGACTGTCATACTGAGGCTAGGATCACAGTCTGTCAAACTGAGGCTAGGATCTCAGTCTGTCATACCAAGGCTAGTGTCAAAATCTGTCATACTGAAGCTAGTGTCACAGTCTGTCATAATGAGGCTAGTGTCACAGTCAGTCATACTGAGGCTAGTGTCACAGTCTGTCATACTGAGGTTAGTATCATAGTCTGTCATACCGAGGCTAGTGTCACAGTCTGTCATACAGAGGCTAGTATCACAGTCTGTCATACTGAGGCTAGTGTCACAGTCTGTCATACTGAGGCTAGTATCACAGTCTGTCATAGTGAGGCTAGCATCACAGTATGTCATACTGAGGCTAGTGTCACAATCTGTCATACTGAGGCTAGCATCACAGTATGTCATATTGAGGCTAGTGTCACACTATGTCATATTGAGGCTAGTATCAAAGTCTGTCATACTGAAGCTAGGATCACAGTCTGTCATACTGAGGTTAGGATCACAGTCTGTCATACTGAGGCTAGTGTCACACTATGTCATATTGAGACTAGTTTCACAGTCTGTCATACTGAGCCTAGTTTCACAGTCTGTCATACTGAGGCTAGCATCACAGTATGTCATATTGAGGCTAGTGTCACAATCTGTCATACTGAGGCTAGCATCACAGTATGTCATATTGATGCTAGTATCACAGTCTGTCATACTGAGGCTAGTGTCACAGTCTGTCATACTGAGGCTAGTATCACAGTCTGTCATAGTGAGGCTAGCATCACAGTATGTCATACTGAGGCTAGTGTCACAATCTGTCATACTGAGGCTAGCATCACAGTATGTCATATTGAGGCTAGTGTCACACTATGTCATATTGAGGCTAGTATCAAAGTCTGTCATACTGAAGCTAGGATCACAGTCTGTCATACTGAGGTTAGGATCACAGTCTGTCATACTGAGGCTAGTTTCACACTATGTCATATTGAGACTAGTTCTGTCACAGTCTGTCATACTAGTATCACAGCTAGCATCACAGTATGTCATATTGAGGCTAGTATCACAGTCTGTCATACTGAGGCTAGTATCACAATCTGTCAGACTGAGGCTAGTTTCACAGTCTGTCATATTGAGGCTAGTCACAGTCTGTCATCACAGTCTGTCATACTGAGGCTAGGATCACAGTCTGTCATACAGTCTGTCATAGTCTGTCAGGCTAGGTAGTGTCACAGTCTGTCATACTGAGGCTAGTGTCACAGTCTGTCATACTGAGGCTAGTATCACAGTCTGTCATACTGAGGCTAGTATCAGTCTGTCACTCTGTCATATGTGAGGCTAGTGTCACACTCTGTCATACTGAGGCTAGTGTCACAGTCTGTCATACTGAGGCTAGTTTCACAGTCTGTCATACTGAGGCTAGTATCACAGTCTGTCATACTGAGGCTAGTATCACAGTCTGTCATACTGAGGCTAGTGTCACAGTCTGTCATACTGAGGTTAGGATCACAGTCTGTCATTCTGAGGCTAGTATCAGTCTGTCATACTGAGGTTAGGATCACATTCTGTCATAGTGAGGCTAGCATCACAGTATGTCATACTGAGGCTAGTGTCACAGTATGTCATATTGAGGCTAGTATCACAGTCTGTCATAGTGAGGCTAGCATCACAGTATGTCATACTGAGGCTAGTGTCACAGTCTGTCATACTGAGGCTAGCATCACAGTATGTCATATTGAGGCTAGTGTCACACTATGTCATATTGAGGCTAGTATCACAGTCTGTCATACTGAAGCTAGGATCACAGTCTGTCATACTGAGGTTAGGATCACAGTCTGTCATACTGAGGCTAGCATCACAGTATGTCATATTGAGGCTAGTATCACAATCTGTCAGACTGAGGCTAGTTTCACAGTCTGTCATACTGAGGCTAGTATCACAGTCTGTCATACTGAGGCTAGTCACAGTCTGTCACAGTCTGTCATACTGAGGCTAGTGTCACAGTCTGTCATACTGAGGCTAGTGTCACAGTCTGTCATACTGAGGCTAGTGTCACAGTCTGTCATACTGAGGCTAGTGTCAGTCTGTCATACTGAGGCTCAGTCATCACAGTCTGTCATATTGAGGCTAGTGTCACAGTCTGTCATACTGAGGCTAGTATCACAGTCTGTCATACTGAGGCTGTCACAGTCTGTCATATTGAGGCTAGTATCACAGTCTGTCATACTGAGGCTAGTATCACAATCTGTCATATTGAGGCTAGTGTCACAGTCTGTCATACTGAGGCTAGCATCACAGTATGTCATATTGAGGCTAGTGTCACACTATGTCATATTGAGGCTAGTTTCACAGTCTGTCATACTGAAGCTAGGATCACAGTCTGTCATACTGAGGTTAGGATCACAGTCTGTCATACTGAAGCTAGGATCACACTATGTCATATTGAGGCTAATGTCACAGTCTGTCATACTGAGGCTAGTGTCACACTATGTCATATTGAGGCTAGTGTCAGAGTCTGTCATACTGAGTCTAGTTTCACAGTCTGTCATACTGAGGCTGGTATCACAGTCTGTCATACTGAAGCTAGGATCACAGTCTGTCATACTGAGGTTAGGATCACAGTCTGTCATACTGAGGCTAGTGTCATCACTAGTGTCACTAGTTTCTATGTCATATTAAGAATAGTGTCACAGTCTGTCATACTGAGGCTAGTTTCACAGTCTGTCATAGTGAGGCTAGCATCACAGTATGTCATACTGAGGCTGGTATCACAGTCTGTCATACTGAAGCTAGGATCACAGTCTGTCATACTGAGGTTAGGATCACAGTCTGTCATACTGAGGCTAGTGTCACACTATGTCATATTAAGAATAGTGTCACAGTCTGTCATACTGAGGCTAGTTTCACAGTCTGTCATAGTGAGGCTAGCATCACAGTATGTCATACTGAGGCTAGTGTCACAATCTGTCATACTGAGGCTAGCATCACAGTATGTCATATTGAGGCTAGTGTCACACTATGTCATATTGAGGCTAGTATCAAAGTCTGTCATACTGAAGCTAGGATCACAGTCTGTCATACTGAGGTTAGGATCACAGTCTGTCATACTGAGGCTAGTTTCACACTATGTCATATTGAGACTAGTTTCACAGTCTCTCATACTGAAGCTAGCATCATCACAGTATGTCATATTGAGGCTAGTATCACAGTCTGTCATACTGAGGCTAGTATCACAATCTGTCAGACTGAGGCTAGTTTCACAGTCTGTCATACTGAGGCTAGTATCACAGTCTGTCATACTGAGGCTAGGATCACAGTCTGTCATACTGAGGCTAGTGTCACAGTCTGTCATACTGAGGCTAGTGTCACAGTCTGTCACACTGAGGCTAGTGTCACAGTCTGTCATACTGAGGCTAGTGTCAGTCTTTCATACTGAGGCTAGTATCACAGTCTGTCATATTGAGGCTAGTGTCACAGTCTGTCATACTGAGGCTAGTATCACAGTCTGTCATACTGAGGCTAGTGTCACAGTCTGTCATACTGAGGCTAGTTTCACAGTCTGTCATACTGAGGCTAGTATCACAGTCTGTCATACTGAGGCTAGTATCACAATCTGTCATATTGAGTCTAGTGTCACACTCTGTCATACTGAGGTTAGGATCACAGTCTGTCATATTGAGGCTTGTGTCACAGTATGTCATATTGAGGCTAGTATCACAGTCTGTCATACTGAGGCTTGTATCACAATAAGTCATATTGAGGCTAGTGTCACAGTCTGTCATACTGAGGTTAGGATCACAGTCTGTCATTCTGAGGCTATTATCAGTCTGTCATACTGAGGTTAGGATCATATTCTGTCATAGTGAGGCTAGCATCACAGTATGTCATACTGAGGCTAGTGTCACAATCTGTCATACTGAGGCTAGCATCACAGTATGTCATATTGAGGCTAGTGTCACACTATGTCATATTGAGGCTAGTATCAAAGTCTGTCATACTGAAGCTAGGATCACAGTCTGTCATACTGAGGTTAGGATCACAGTCTGTCATACTGAGGCTAGTGTCACACTATGTCATATTAAGAATAGTGTCACAGTCTGTCATACTGAGGCTAGTTTCACAGTCTGTCATAGTGAGGCTAGCATCACAGTATGTCATACTGAGGCTAGTGTCACAATCTGTCATACTGAGGCTAGCATCACAGTATGTCATATTGAGGCTAGTGTCACACTATGTCATATTGAGGCTAGTATCAAAGTCTGTCATACTGAAGCTAGGATCACAGTCTGTCATACTGAGGTTAGGATCACAGTCTGTCATACTGAGGCTAGTTTCACACTATGTCATATTGAGACTAGTTTCACAGTCTGTCATACTGAGGCTAGCATCACAGTATGTCATATTGAGGCTAGTATCACAGTCTGTCATACTGAGGCTAGTATCACAATCTGTCAGACTGAGGCTAGTTTCACAGTCTGTCATACTGAGGCTAGTATCACAGTCTGTCATACTGAGGCTAGGATCACAGTCTGTCATACTGAGGCTAGTGTCACAGTCTGTCATACTGAGGCTAGTGTCACAGTCTGTCATACTGAGGCTAGTGTCACAGTCTGTCATACTGAGGCTAGTGTCAGTCTTTCATACTGAGGCTAGTATCACAGTCTGTCATACTGAGGCTAGTTTCACAGTCTGTCATACTGAGGCTAGTATCACAGTCTGTCATACTGAGGCTAGTATCACAATCTGTCATATTGAGTCTAGTGTCACACTCTGTCATACTGAGGTTAGGATCACAGTCTGTCATACTGAGGCTTGTATCACAATAAGTCATATTGAGGCTAGTGTCACAGTCTGTCATACTGAGGTTAGGATCACAGTCTGTCATTCTGAGGCTATTATCAGTCTGTCATACTGAGGTTAGGATCACATTCTGTCATAGTGAGGCTAGCATCACAGTATGTCATACTGAGGCTAGTGTCACAGTATGTCATATTGAGGCTAGTATCACAGTCTGTCATACTGAGGCTAGTATCACAATCTGTCATATTGAGGCTAGTGTCACAGTCTGTCATACTGAGGCTAGCATCACAGTATGTCATATTGAGGCTAGTGTCACACTATGTCATATTGAGGCTAGTTTCACCGTCTGTCATACTGAAGCTAGGATCACAGTCTGTCATACTGAGGTTAGGATCACAGTCTGTCATACTGAAGCTAGGATCACACTATGTCATATTGAGGCTAATGTCACAGTCTGTCATACTGAGGCTAGTGTCACACTATGTCATATTGAGGCTAGTGTCAGAGTCTGTCATACTGAGTCTAGTTTCACAGTCTGTCATACTGAGGCTGGTATCACAGTCTGTCATACTGAAGCTAGGATCACAGTCTGTCATACTGAGGTTAGGATCACAGTCTGTCATACTGAGGCTAGTGTCACACTATGTCATATTAAGAATAGTGTCACAGTCTGTCATACTGAGGCTAGTATCACAATCTGTCATATTGAGGCTAGTGTCACAGTCTGTCATACTGAGGCTAGTGTTACAGTCTGTCATACTGAGGCTAGTATCACAGTCTGTCATAGTGAGGCTAGCATCACAGTATGTCATACTGAGGCTAGTGTCACAATCTGTCATACTGAGGCTAGCATCACAGTATGTCATATTGAGGCTAGTGTCACACTATGTCATACTGAGGCTAGTATCACAGTCTGTCATACTGAGGCTAGTGTCACAGTCTGTCATACTGAGGCTAGTGTCAGTCTTTCATACTGAGGCTAGTATCACAGTCTGTCATACTGAGGATAGTGTCACAGTCTGTCATACTGAGGCTAGTGTCACAGTCTGTCATACTGAGGCTAGTGTCACAGTCTGTCATATTGAGGTTAGTGTCACAGTCTGTCATACTGAGGCTAGTATCACAGTCTGTCATACTGAGGCTAGGATCACAGTCTGTCAGACTGAGGCTAGTGTCACAGTCTGTCATACAGAGTTTAGTATCACAGTCTGTCATACTGAGGCTAGGACCACAGTCTGTCAGACTGAGGCTTGTGTCACAGTCTGTCATACTGAGGCTTGTGTCACAGTCTGTCATACTGAGGCTAGTTTCACAGTCTGTCATACTGAGGCTAGTATCACAGTCTGTCATACTGAGGCTAGGATCACAGTCTGTCATACTGAGGTTAGGATCACAGTCTCATACTGAGACTAGTGTCACAGTCTATCATACTGAGGCTAGTGTCACAGTCTGTCATACTGAGGCTAGTTTCACAGTCTGTCATACTGAGGCTAGTATCACAGTCTGTCATACTGAGGCTAGTATCACAATCTGTCATATTGAGTCTAGTGTCACACTCTGTCATACTGAGGTTAGGATCACAGTCTGTCATATTGAGGCTTGTGTCACAGTATGTCATATTGAGGCTAGTGTCACAGTCTGTCATACTGAGGTTAGGATCACAGTCTGTCATTCTAAGGCTAGTATCAGTCTGTCATACTGAGGTTAGGATCACATTCTGTCATAGTGAGGCTAGCATCACAGTATGTCATACTGAGGTTAGGATCACATTCTGTCATAGTGAGGCTAGCATCACAGTATGTCATACTGAGGCTAGTGTCACACTATGTCATATTGAGGCTAGTATCACAGTCTGTCATACTGAGGCTAGTATCACAATCTGTCATATTGAGGCTAGTGTCACAGTCTGTCATACTGAGGCTAGCATCACAGTATGTCATATTGAGGTTAGTGTCACACTATGTCATATTGAGGCTAGTTTCACAGTCTGTCATACTGAAGCTAGGATCACAGTCTGTCATACTGAAGCTAGGATAACACTATGTCATATTGAGGCTAATGTCACAGTCTGTCATACTGAGGCTAGTGTCACAATATGTCATATTGAGGCTAGTGTCAGAGTCTGTCATACTGAGTCTAGTTTCACAGTCTGTCATACTGAGGCTGGTATCACAGTCTGTCATACTGAAGCTAGGATCACAGTCTGTCATACTGAGGCTAGTGTCACACTATGTCATATTAAGAATAGTGTCACAGTCTGTCATACTGAGGCTAGTTTCACAGTCTGTCATACTGAGGCTAGTATCACAGTCTGTCATACTGAGGCTAGGATCACAGTCTGTCATACTGAGGTTAGGATCACAGTCTCATACTGAGGCTAGTGTCACAGTCTGTCATACTGAGGCTAGTGTCACAGTCTGTCATACTGAGGCTAGTATCACAGTCTGTCATAGTGAGGCTAGCATCACAGTATGTCATACTGAGGCTAGTGTCACAATCTGTCATACTGAGGCTAGCATCACAGTATGTCATATTGAGGCTAGTGTCACACTATGTCATATTGAGGCTAGTATCACAGTCTGTCATACTGAGGCTAGTGTCACAGTCTGTCATACTGAGGCTAGTGTCAGTCTTTCATACTGAGGCTAGTATCACAGTCTGTCATACTGAGGATAGTGTCACAGTCTGTCATACTGAGGCTAGTGTCACAGTCTGTCATACTGAGGCTAGTGTCACAGTCTGTCATATTGAGGTTAGTGTCACAGTCTGTCATACTGAGGCTAGTATCACAGTCTGTCATACTGAGGCTAGGCTAGGACCACAGTCTGTCATACTGAGGCTAGTGTCACAGTCTGTCATACTGAGGCTAGTATCACAGTCTGTCATACTGAGGCTAGGATCACAGTCTGTCAGACTGAGGCTAGTGTCACAGTCTGTCATACTGAGGTTAGTATCACAGTCTGTCATACTGAGGCTAGGACCACAGTCTGTCAGACTGAGGCTTGTGTCACAGTCTGTCATACTGAGGCTTGTGTCACAGTCTGTCATACTGAGGCTAGTTTCACAGTCTGTCATACTGAGGCTAGTATCACAGTCTGTCATACTGAGGCTAGGATCACAGTCTGTCATACTGAGGTTAGGATCACAGTCTCATACTGAGGCTAGTGTCACAGTCTGTCATACTGAGGCTAGTGTCACAATCTGTCATACTGAGGCTAGTATCACAGTCTGTCATAGTGAGGCTAGCATCACAGTATGTCATACTGAGGCTAGTGTCACAATCTGTCATACTGAGGCTAGTATCACAGTCTGTCATACTGAGGCTAGGATCACAGTCTGTCAGACTGAGGCTAGTGTCACAGTCTGTCATACTGAGGTTAGTATCACAGTCTGTCATACTGAGGCTAGGACCACAGTCTGTCAGACTGAGGCTTGTGTCACAGTCTGTCATACTGAGGCTTGTGTCACAGTCTGTCATACTGAGGCTAGTTTCACAGTCTGTCATACTGAGGCTAGTATCACAGTCTGTCATACTGAGGCTAGGATCACAGTCTGTCATACTGAGGTTAGGATCACAGTCTCATACTGAGGCTAGTGTCACAGTCTGTCATACTGAGGCTAGTGTCACAGTCTGTCATACTGAGGCTAGTATCACAGTCTGTCATAGTGAGGCTAGCATCACAGTATGTCATACTGAGGCTAGTGTCACAATCTGTCATACTGAGGCTAGTATCACAGTCTGTCATACTGAGGCTAGTGTCACAGTGTGTCATACTGAGGCTAGGACCACAGTCTGTCATAATGAGGCTAGTATCACAGTCTGTCATACTGTTGGTGTAGAAATAATTATAGGTCCTGGCTGTGGCAAGTTCTCCCTAACAAACACTTATCAGGTATCTGGTGCAGGTCAGACCAGGTCAAAAGGTCATCTCTCTCCTAACAAACACTTGCAGCAGATACCTGATCAAAGGGTCATATCTCTCTTTGTTGTGTACTGATAAGTTATTCATTAGTTTGGGATCATATGGAGGTGGAGTAGGGGGGGTGTTGGCTCCTCTTAGGTCAGAATTCACAGAGTTCAGAGTTCTACTGGATACTGGAGGGGAAAGGTTAAGTGTGAGTGTGTATGTGTGTCATATCTCTCTTTGTTGTGTGTGTGTTTGTGTGTGTGTGTGTGTGTGTGTGTGTGTGTGTGTGTGTGTGTGTGTGTGTGTGTGTGTGTGTGTGTGTGTGTGTGTGTGTGTGTGTGTGTGTGTGTGTGTGTGAGAGAGAGAGAGAATCTTCATGTGCTTTTCTGTGACTGTCTATGTGTGTGTCTGTCTGTCTGTCTGTCTCTCTGTCTGTCTGTCTGTCTGTCTGTCTGTCTGTCTGTCTGTGTGTGTGTGTGTGTTATTCCATGCACATCTTTAGATTAACACGGCAGCTGTTCACCCCTTACCAGAATGACCCTGTGTCTTCTGAAACAGGGGGAAAGATCATTAGTCTAATAAACAGGACATCTATCCACTCATTAAAAAATATATATATTTGACCCCCTTTTTCATGGATTCCAATTGTCTGTCTTGTCTCATCGCTGCATCTCCCATACGGACTCGGGAGAGGCGAAGGTCGAGAGCCAACCAAGCCGCACTGCTTCTTAACAAAGCATGCATCCAACCCGGAAGCCAGCCGCACCAATGTGTTGGAGGAAACACCGGAGGCGTGCGCCTAGCCCGCCACAGGAGTCGCTAGTGTGCGATGAGACATGGATATCCCTGCCGGCCAAACCCTCCCTAACCAGGAAGACGCTAGGCCGATTGTGCTCCGCCCCATGGGCCTCCCGGTTTGAGCCGGCTGCGACAGAGCCTGGGCTCTGCAGTCTCTGGTGGCACAGCCTTAGACCACTGCGCCACCCGAGAGGCCCCATCTATCCACTAATTAAGCTGAGGGCAAAACCCAGTCTCTTTGTTAACTCCTCTAAGCATTCAACCATATTCCCTCTTTAGTGCACTACTTTTGACCAGAGTTTTATAGGCTCTGGTGAAAAGAAGTGCACTATGTAGGGAATATGGTGCCATTTGGAACGAAACCTTTGCAATAGGACTCTACCATCCCGTCCCTAAGGACCATTGATGGTGTGAAGATTTCCTGTAATGTGGTTAACTACCACCTCATCTTAAGCCCTTACTCTAAAACTTGGCTGTGCCACGAAATTGTGGAGGTCTTTTGGAGGTTGAGGTCCCCGAGCCTAGCCGGAAAAAGAATTGTGTCTAAATGACTTGGCATGGAAATGATGTTGATGAAGCGTGGGGTTGTTCAGGCAAGGTCAGGCATCTAGCTGTCAGCTCACGTTTGGGACTAATCGTTGATATATGCCTGGGCCTATATTTTCTCTACACTGGTTTCCTCCTCTGCCCCATTTATCTCTCTAACGTCCCTGCCACACAAAGTATGACTACATGTCCCCAACTGACCACTCCTGTCATCTCCTTCACAAGGAGGGCTGCTAATTGAGAGAAGTGTTTAGAAAAAGGAGAGCTTTGACCTTAGTCTGCATTCACAGATCCCAGATCCCACATCCCTCCAGGCCGGTTGCTCTCATTGGCACTCATAGCCATCCGTAGCATGAAATAGTTAGCAGTAGACTGTGAGATCCACCTCTTGGTCTGGACAGATGGCATCGGGTTATGTGTTAATGTTTTTTCAAGAATTGTAATGGATAGTGATATCCAGTATGTGTCTTGAACACACTGATGCTCTTGTACAAAATGTTTTTGGGGAAGATGACGTCCATAGAAAATAATATAGCCATCTCCTCCGGCACCATATTAATAATGGCGCCGGAGGGGATGGCTGTCATTTTACGGGCTCCTAACCAACTGTGCTATTTTGTTTGTTTTTTTGCATTGTTTGTAACTAATTTTGTACATAATGTCTGTGAGCTTCTGGATATTAGAACAACGATTACTCACCTCGAACTGGACGAAGATTTTTTACTTTAATTGGGTTCAACTCTAAGGATGTACTGCTTTCAGGCCCAAATCGTCATCATTAGCGTGAAGAAAATGTGGAGATACCGAGGGAGAAGGTTTGGGTGCCTTATTTGAATTCATAGGTGAGTAAATCACCATTACCATCGGTTCTATTGGCCAATGTGGCGCTAAAAAGTATTAACTTAATAAGGGGGCTGAATAATTTTGCACGCCCAATTTTTCAGTTTTTGATTTGTTAAAAAAGTTTGAAATATCCAATAAATGTTGTTCCACTACATGATTGTGTCCCACTTGTTGTTGATTCTTCACAAAAAAATACAGTTTTATATCTTTATGTTTGAAGCCTGAACTGTGGCAAAAGGTCGCAAAGTTCAAGGGGGCCGAATACTTTCGCAAGGCACTGTATTAGGCGGTGTCAGAGGGAGGCCCAAAAAACTGTAAAATACTCCAGTAACCCATGTCATAGACTGTTCTCTCTGCTATCACACGGCAAGCGGTACCAGAGTGCCAAGTCTAGGTGCAAAAGGAACCTTAACAGCTTCTACCCCCAGGCCATAAGACTGCTGAACAATTAATCAAATGGCTACCCGGACTATTTTCATTAACCCCCGCCCCCACCCTTTGTTTTTACACTGCTGCTACTCGCTGTTTATTATCAATGCATAGTCACTTTACCCTTACCTACATGTACAAATTACCTGAACTTACCTGTTTCTCCAGACATTGACTCAGTACCGTAACCCTGTATATAGCCTTGGTATTGATATGTAATTTTATTGTGTTACTTTTTATTAAATGTTTTACTTTAGACTACTTAGTAAATATTTTCTTAACTCTATTTCTTGAATTGCATTGTTGATTAGGGGCTTGTAATTAAGTTATTCACGGTAAGGTATACCTGCTATATTCGGCGCATGTGACAAATAACATTTGATTTGATTTGATTTGATATTCCTTTGTTTCCACTGCACCCCTCCACAACACTCACTATTGACAACCTCCCCTTTCTCTATGCTAGACTACCACCACCATTGCCATGACCATCGCCCTTTCCCCTGGCCCGACTGTCCCGGCCCCAGCCATATAAAAATGTGTCAGGTTGCAGAGTTCAAGTCCTCCGAAATGTGAATCGAAACAGCTGCCCCTAATCACTTGCACAAGCCGGGCTTAAGGGCCTCTCAGTTTCACCCCTGATCTGCCTGGAATTTTGAATTTCCTGAGCAGAGATCAAATGGCACCAAGATTCACTGAGGCCTTTGATATACGGACACCCATCTCACCTGCCCTTCTGAATTGGGATTTACGCTTGACAACACATTCGGTGTCACCTCCGCTACCGATGCTGGATCCCTGGAAACATTAGACCCCTTTGACGGCCTGCCCAGACATTATTTATTACATTTGTTGTGGCACGATATCGTTTCGCCAGTTAGTTTTTAATGACTCTGGCTTCATTTCATCTGCTGATGTTCCTTCACCCCCCAGGATTAAGGGTGTTGTTTCACCCCCCAGGATTAAGGGTGTTCCTTCACCCCCCAGGATCAAGGGTGTTCCTTCACCCCCAGGATCAAGGGTGTTCCTTCACCCCCAGGATCAAGGGTGTTCCTTCACCCCCAGGATCAAGAGTGTTCCTTCACCCCCCAGGATCAAATCAAATCAAATCAAATCAAATTTATTTATATAGCCCTTCGTACATCAGCTGATATCTCAAAGTGCTGTACAGAAACCCAGCCTAAAACCCCAAACAGCAAGCAATGCAGGTGTAGAAGCACGGTGGCTAGGAAAAACTCCCTAGAAAGGCCAAAACCTAGGAAGAAACCTAGAGAGGAACCAGGCTATGTGGGGTGGCCAGTCCTCTTCTGGCTGTGCCGGGTGGAGATTATAACAGAACATGGCCAAGATGTTCAAATGTTCATAAATGACCAGCATGGTCGAATAATAATAAGGCAGAACAGTTGAAACTGGAGCAGCAGCACAGTCAGGTGGAAGTTGAAACTGGAGCAGCAGCATGGCCAGGTGGACTGGGGACAGCAAGGAGTCATCATGTCAGGTAGTCCTGGGGCATGGTCCTAGGGCTCAGGTCAGTTGAAACTGGAACAGCAGCATGGCCAGGTGGACTGGGGACAGCAAGGAGTCATCATGTCAGGTAGTCCTGGAGCTCAGGTCCTAGGGCTCAGGTCCTCCGAGAGAGAGAAAGAAAGAGAGAAGGAGAGAATTAGAGAACGCACACTTAGATTCACACAGGACACCGAATAGGACAGGAGAAGTACTCCAGATATAACAAACTGACCCCAGCCCCCCGACACATAAACTACTGCA
Source organism: Oncorhynchus tshawytscha (assembly GCF_018296145.1). NCBI lineage: Eukaryota > Metazoa > Chordata > Actinopteri > Salmoniformes > Salmonidae > Oncorhynchus > Oncorhynchus tshawytscha. The sequence continues at coordinate 13,558,975 of NC_056432.1, forward strand.
GCATAAATACTGGAGGCTGAGACCAGGATCAAGGGTGTTCCTTCACCCCCCAGGATCAAGGGCACCACATTACATTGAATTAGTTCACAACAAGGGCCAGGCCTTTATAGGGGCCATTCCATAATACCATATCCACGGCAATGGCCACTCAGCTCTCCTACCTCTCTCCTACAGTCATCACAATACACATCTCCCTTCTGCTCAAACACATAAAAAACGTCCTTCCTCATGAAGCCCACGTGAAGCCCATGTGACACATGTCAATAAGGAAATTTGTCCCCTATGAGGAGGGTAAATAAAAGGTGGAGTTTGAGATTTGCAGAATTACTTGCTTGTTAGCCTCATATGGATGGCATTAGCTGCATGGCCTGATTGACAGGTGCTCCTGTGCCTAGCCGGAGGGAGAGGGAGTGGGAGATCAGACTCCATTAGATCCTAGGTAATAAGGAGAGGCTGTCCACAGCAGGCTTGGAGATGCTATCTGGACTGGCTGTGGCCTGTGGATGTTAGTGGGTCATACCTCTCCTCTCCTCTTCTCTCTTCTCTGCTCTATATGAGTGGGGAACTCAGCTCCTGCCTGTGTGCTTAATAAGAATGTAACTTAAATACTGGCATGTGTGTAAAGTTAGCTACGTATGTAACGTTCTTGAATTGTCAGATGTAATTATAAGGCTGTGGATTCTATGGCAAGCAAAGCTATTGCTTAACATTTAATGAGAGTTGAATCTAGTTTTTTCAAAGCCTTCGGTACAACTTTAGTTGACCTTTTTGGACTACATACTAACTTTGATGCACCAAAAAGGTGTCCGTCCGATCAGAACATCTATTTACTCAACAGTATCTTTGCTGTCTAGTAAAAAGAATGCTGTGCCTCACCAATGGAGTGCTATCTATCATATAGCTAAAAGCATTACATCTAAAACTAGCATCGCTAAAGCAAAGTATTACCCAATGTTGAAAACATTTTCCCATTTGCAGTGGCGGAAAGTACTTAAGTAAAAATACTTTAAAGTACTACTTAAATAGATTTTTGGCGTACCTCTACTTTGCTAAATAAAATAAAAAAATAACTATTTATATTTCTGACTACTTTTACTCCACTACGTTTTCCATGACACCCAAATGTAGTTGTTACATTTTGAATGCTTAGCAGGACAGAAAAATTATCCAATTCACACACTTATCAAGAGAACATCCCTGGTCATCCCTACTGCCTCTGATCTGCAAGACTCACTAAACAGAGAACATCCCTGGTCATCCCTACTGCCTCTGATCTGCAAGACTCACTAAACAGAGAACATCCCTGGTCATCCCTACTGCCTCTGATCTGCAAGACTCACTAAACAGAGAACATCCCTGGTCATCCCTACTGCCTCTGATCTGCAAGACTCACTAAACTGAGAACATCCCTGGTCATCCCTACTGCCTCTGATCTGCAAGACTCACTAAACAGAGAACATCCCTGGTCATCCCTACTGCCTCTGATCTGCAAGACTCACTAAACAGAGAACATCCCTGGTCATCCCTACTGCCTCTGATCTGCAAGACTCACTAAACAGAGAACATCCCTGGTCATCCCTACTGCCTCTGATCTGCAAGACTCACTAAACAGAGAACATCCCTGGTCATCCCTACTGCCTCTGATCTGCAAAACTCACTAAACAGAGAACATCCCTGGTCATCCCTACTGCCTCTGATCTGCAAGACTCACTAAACAGAGAACATCCCTGGTCATCCCTACTGCCTCTGATCTGCAAACTCACTAAACAGAGAACATCCCTGGTCATCCCTACTGCCTCTGATCTGCAAGACTCACTAAACAGAGAACATCCCTGGTCATCCCTACTGCCTCTGATCTGCAAAACTCACTAAACAGAGAACATCCCTGGTCATCCCTACTGCCTCTGATCTGCAAGACTCACTAAACAGAGAACATCCCTGGTCATCCCTACTGCCTCTGATCTGCAAGACTCACTAAACAGAGAACATCCCTGGTCATCCCTACTGCCTCTGATCTGCAAGACTCACTAAACAGAGAACATCCCTGGTCATCCCTACTGCCTCTGATCTGCAAGACTCACTAAACTGAGAACATCCCTGGTCATCCCTACTGCCTCTGATCTGCAAGACTTACTAAACAGAGAACATCCCTGGTCATATCTACTGCCTCTGATCTGCAAGACTTACTAAACAGAGAACATCCCTGGTCATATCTACTGCCTCTGATCTGCAAGACTTACTAAACAGAGAACATCCCTGGTCATCCCTACTGCCTCTGATCTGCAAGACTCACTAAACAGAGAACATCCCTGGTCATCCCTACTGCCTCTGATCTGCAAAACTCACTAAACAGAGAACATCCCTGGTCATCCCTACTGCCTCTGATCTGCAAGACTCACTAAACAGAGAACATCCCTGGTCATCCCTACTGCCTCTGATCTGCAAAACTCACTAAACAGAGAACATCCCTGGTCATCCCTACTGCCTCTGATCTGCAAGACTCACTAAACAGAGAACATCCCTGGTCATCCCTACTGCCTCTGATCTGCAAAACTCACTAAACAGAGAACATCCCTGGTCATCCCTACTGCCTCTGATCTGCAAGACTCACTAAACAGAGAACATCCCTGGTCATCCCTACTGCCTCTGATCTGCAAGACTTACTAAACAGAGAACATCCCTGGTCATATCTACTGCCTCTGATCTGCAAAACTCACTAAACACATACGCTTTATTATTTCTACTTTTACTTTTGATTCTTAAGTATATTTAAAACCAAATACTGTTAGACTTTTACTCAAGTAGTATTCTCCTGGGTGACTTTCACTTTTAATTTAGTCCGTTTTTATTATGGTATCTTTACCTTTACTCAAATATGACAATTGGGTACTTTTTCCACCACTGCCCAGTTGCTGTTAAACCTACCATGGTTCATTGGAGCCAAATGGAGAGAAGTTAAGGATGTAAATGTGCTTCCACAATGCCTTGACGAGGCTGCTAATTTAACACCTGTCATTAAAATAATACATTACCAATGAACGTTTTGCCTTAACAGTGAATAAGATGGCATTTCTGCTTCCTTCTAAAGGAGCACAAGAGACGCGGGGTCGAGTGTGAGAACGAATCTTTGTGTGGTTTTTTCCCTCCGTTGCTCAGCTAAATGACTTAATATTGGCTGGAGCCATAGGGAAGATTGGAGGGCTGCTGGACAATCAGAATTTATATTCCGAAGAGGATGGTGTTGCTGTGTGCGTGCGTGTGTGTGCGTGTGTGTGTGTTTATGTGTGTGTGTGTTTGTGTGTGCGTGTGTGTGTATGTGGGGAGAGCGGACGGCGAGACTGAGAAAATAGGAAAAGTGATGCTGTGTTTTGCACTTTTTTGTACTTGGGTTCCTCTGAACCTGTCCTGTGCTAATTACATAAATCACAGAAATAAAGGGCTGCTGTAGGAGGAGCAACTGACACCCCCCACACACACACACACACACACACACACACACAACTACCTCACTTTTTAATTGGAAATCCACCCACCACCAGACTCGCTCTCAAGACTGGCTGGTTCTAGAAGTTCCTCGGGTCTCCACAGAGTCCAGGAACAATACCTTTAGTTATTGTGCCACTAGCGAATGGAATGACCTGTAGTCCACTTTGAGGCTTGACTCTCTGGTCTCGAAGGATCAGTTCAGGACTTTGATGGGGAATGTGGTGAAGGAGAACTGCACTTGTTTTGATTGATGTTTTATTGATGTTAAATTTGATGTCACTTTTGAATTTGATTTGTTGAAATGGGAAATTGATAGTGTTGTTTTGAGACTGACTTGGTTTATTGTTCCCAGGGCACCCTTGAAAATGAGACCCTGGTCTCAATGAGTTTCCCCTGGTTAAATAATAAAATAAATGCATGCATCTGTGTGTGTGTTTGGAGGGGTGTTAGTGAAGGTGACAGAGGAAAATCACTCTGATCCACATCTAATTGATGCTTAGAATACATGACCTACAGATTACCCCCTGACATTCCTCTGTCTTCTCTTCTGTCTCCATGTTACCACCCCCACCCACTCTCCCAAACATAAACACAATTTCCAACATGAGCCAACGGCACATGCCAGCTGATGAGGATGAGGTTACACACGCTCCCACCATCAAACACCCGCCCCCCAAAAAAACTATTGTGCTCTCTCTCTCTCTCTCTCGCTCTCTCTCTCCCTCTTTTAAGTTGTTGTGTGTGAGAGAGAGAGCGAGAGAGAGAGACGTAAGAGAGAATGATAAAGGGATAACGAAATAGACAGACAGAAGGAGAGATAAATCATGTGATAACTGTGTGCTGCTTTGTCTTAAGGCCTCTGCTAATAACCTTGGTCGAAGGCAAGATTTATGGGCCTGGAGAACCATGATCCCTCAGTGAATGTGAGCTTCTTAGAAACGCTTCTGTTATCCCCTTCTCTGACTAACCCTAGCACAGCCTCCACCAACTCTAACACGTCACTGGTTCAAACAGCCATGTGGGTCTGTGTCCATACAAGCAAACACCGTAGTCCATCAGCAACACTTTCTCTGACCCTCTAGCTTCACCACACCACTTAGAGTAAGGACAGCTAGCCTCTAGCTTCATCACACCCCTTAGACTAAGGACAACTAGCCTCTAGCTTCATCACACCACTTAGACTAAGGTCAGCTAGCCTCTAGCTTCACCACAACACTTAAACTAAGGTCAGCTATCCTCTAGCTTCACCACAACACTTAGACTAAGGACAACTAGCCTCTAGCTTCACCACAAGACTTAGACTAAGGACAGCTAGCAGGTAGCTGACTTGAATCACCAGACAATAAATACATCAGCAGGTGAGATATCAGCCTGAAGCAGGTTCATTGAGTATAGTCAGTTCAACAGTTCAACATGTATAGTCCAGCTCAACATTTATAGTCCAGCTCAACATGTATAGTCCAGTTCAACATGTATAGTCCAGTTCAACATGTATAGTCCAGTTCAATATATATAGTCCAGTTCAACATGTATAGTCCAGTACAACATGTATAGTCTACTTCAACATGTATAGTCCAGTACAACATGTATAGTCTACTTCAACATGTATAGTCCAGTTCAACATGTATAGTCCAGTTCAATATATATAGTCCAGTTCAAACGGTATAGTCCAGTACAACATGTATAGTCTACTTCAACATGAATAGTCCAGTACAACATGTATAGTTCATTTCAACATGTATAGTTCATTTCAACATGTATAGTTCACTTCAACATGTATAGTTCATTTCAACATGTATAGTTCATTTCAACATGTATAGTTCACTTCAACATGTATAGTTCACTTCAACATGTATAGTTCACTTCAACATGTATAGTTCACTTCAACATGTATAGTTCACTTCAACATGTATAGTTCAATTCAACATGTATAGTCTACTTCAACATGTATGGTTCATTTCAACATGTATAGTCCAGTTCAACATGTATAGTTCATTTCAACATGTATAGTTCATTTCAACATGTATAGTCCAGTTCAACATGTATAGTCCAGTTCAATATATATAGTCCAGTTCAACATGTGTTGTCCAGTTCAACATGTATAGTTCACATCAACATGTATAGTCCAGTTCAAGAAGTATAGTTCATTTCAACATGTATAGTCCAGTTCAACATGTATAGTTCACATCAACATGTATAGTCCAGTTCAACATGTATTGTCCAGTTCAACATGTGTTGTCCAGTTCAACATGTATAGTTCACATCAACATGTATAGTCCAGTTCAAGAAGTATAGTCCAGTTCACTTCAACATGTATAGTTCACTTCAACATGTATAGTTCACTTCAACATGTATAGTTCATTTCAACATGTATAGTTCATTTCAACATGTATAGTTCACTTCAACATGTATAGTTCACTTCAACATGTATAGTTCCCTTCAACATGTATAGTCCAGTTCAACATGTATAGTTCATTTCAACATGTATAGTCCAGTTCAACATGTATAGTTCCCTTCAACATGTATAGTTCCCTTCAACATGTATAGTTCACTTCAACATGTATAGTTCCCTTCAACATGTATAGTTCATTTCAACATGTATAGTTCATTTCAACATTTCAACATGTATAGTTCACTTCAACATGTATAGTTCCCTTCAACATGTATAGTCTACTTCAACATGTATAGTTCATTTCAACATGTATAGTTCATTTCATAGTTCATTTCAACATGTATAGTTCACTTCAACATGTATAGTCCAGTTCAACATGTATAGTTCAACATTCAACATGTATAGTTCACTTCAACATGTATAGTTCCCTTCAACATGTATAGTCCAGTTCAACATGTATAGTTCATTTCAACATGTATAGTTCATTTCAACATGTATAGTTCCCTTCAACATGTATAGTTCATTTCAACATGTATAGTTCACTTCAACATGTATAGTTCCCTTCAACATGTATAGTTCATTTCAACATGTATAGTTCATTTCAACATGTATAGTTCACTTCAACATGTATAGTTCCCTTCAACATGTATAGTTCATTTCAACATGTATAGTCCAGTTCAACATGTATAGTTCACTTCAACATGTATAGTTCACTTCAACATGTATAGTTCACTTCAACATGTATTGTCCAGTCCAACATGTATAGTCCAGTTCAACATGTATAGTCCAGTCCAACATGTATAGTCCAGTTCAACATGTATAGTTCCCTTCAACATGTATAGTCCAGTTCAACATGTATAGTCCAGTTCAACATGTATAGTTCCCTTCAACATGTATAGTCTACTTCAACATGTATAGTTCCCTTCAACATGTATTGTCCAGTCCAACATGTATAGTTCACTTCAACATGTATAGTTCCCTTCAACATGTATTGTCCAGTCCAACATGTATAGTTCCCTTCAACATGTATAGTCTACTTCAACATGTATAGTTCCCTTCAACATGTATAGTTCCCTTCAACATGTATTGTCCAGTCCAACATGTATAGTTCCCTTCAACATGTATTGTCCAGTCCAACATGTATAGTTCCCTTCAACATGTATAGTCTACTTCAACATGTATAGTTCCCTTCAACATGTATTGTCCAGTTCAACATGTATAGTTCACTTCAACATGTATAGTTCCCTTCAACATGTATTGTCCAGTCCAACATGTATAGTTCCCTTCAACATGTATTGTCCAGTTCAACATGTATAGTTCCCTTCAACATGTATAGTCTACTTCAACATGTTTAGTCCAGTTCAACATGTATAGTTCCCTTCAACATGTATTGTCCAGTTCAACATGTATAGTCCAGTCCAACATGTATAGTTCCCTTCAACATGTATAGTCCAGTTCAAGAAGTATAGTCCAGTTCACTTCAACATGTATTGTCCAGTCCAACATGTATAGTCCAGTTAATCTGTTTTGATGCAAACCGTCCTTATAGAACTAAATGATTTTATTATCCTTAAGGTTATGTCACACTAAAATGGCCCTCTCTTCCAGTCCAGTCGTGCCTGCTGGTCTGAGTGTTGTGGGTGTAGTGGTTGAGTGGAGGGAGGTCTCCATTCTTAATTCGGCCCTGTGTACTGTAGTAATAGTCATCTCTGGCTCACTGGCCTCTCACTCAGGCCTGCTAATGGGACTTTAACAGCCGAGGCAGTAATTTATAGCCTCGGGCCGGCTAAGGGCACTGGGAACCCTTCTGCTGTGCCTCCAGTTCAACACACTCAATGAGGGAGCAAGGCACAACACAACACTCACTAATTTGTTTATTGCTTCATTCAGGGCAGCACTCCTCCCCCTCTCGCCCCTCGCCTCTCACCCCTTGACCCCCCCCTCCCCCCTCTCTCTCTCTCTATTTTTCTCTCTCTCCTCATTGATTCCTGGTTAAACCTGAGAGGAACTGAAGGTGCTGAAGAGAGCGTGTGAGTGGTGTCTGTATAGAGAGGGTCTCCTAATGTATATCCAGGATGGTGCAGTAAACCTTAGCTGACCCTGGGGCAACCGCACCTCCCTAAAAGATAAACAGAGTTAGCATAAAGCTTATTCTGTCTTTCATGGGTGACTCAGAAACCAAACAGTTTAGCTGCACAGTCCCTGAGGTCATAGCAAACACTCGCTGTGTGTGTGCGTGCGTGTGTGTACAAATCAAATCAAACAGTACGTGGGATAAGTATCTGATGAAATTCTTGTGACTGATGGCATCAGGCTTGGTGCCAGGGTGACAGATAAACAGGAGCAGGGGTTGAGGCAGAGGGGTGGTTGTTCACCACGGAGTCGGCTGACCTGGCAGGTCTCCTGCTCAAATTCTACTGATACAACTTTAATCAGACCTAATCTGCTTATCAGCCTCCCGGGACGCTGATCAGCCTAACGTGCTTACGGGATGCATGGACCCGTAAGATGCCGCCACTCGAAAGCATTAGGTAGGCTGCCGAGGGTTTTTACTCTTAATAATATTAATAATCTGATTAATTAAAATATACTATATAGAAAGAGAAGGAACTCCTCTCTCTTTCTTTCTCCCTCCTCTCTCTGTCTCTCTTTCTCTCTTTCTCTGTCTCTCTCGTGACACATTCCTCAACACATTCTAGCACACACAAAAGGGAGAGATGTTGTCGTTGAACAGCCAGGTTACCCATGATACAAGTCAGTATTCAACGTTCATCCATGTCTGGATGAAACCGGCCACTAGGGGCAACAGTGAGCACTGTTACCTTCATTTAGGTTTCAGTTGGCATTGTGGACGGGGATGGTATATGGGCGTAAGCATCTACCTCTGATTCCAAAGGTTGCAAGTTTGAATTCAGCGATAAAAAGTTGTTATTTAGATGTTTGTCGTAATCAGATCCCAAACCTTTACCCTTGCCTTGACCATTCCATTGCCTAAATTTTACCCTAACCTTAAACATTCAGAGTTAATGCCTACATTTAACCTGAAACACTTTGTCATTTGACGTTTGCAACAACTTCTAAATATGTATGAAACATGGATAAACATCTAATTCTGACATGAGACTGTGAGAGCTAGTTGGGTTAAAAGGGCTGTCCCTGCGACGAACCATCAAACAGGCAAAGCATCAATACAGGGCTAAGATTGAATCATACTACACCGGCTCCGATGCTCGTTGGATGTGGCAGGGCTTGCAAACTATTACAGACTACAAAGGGAAGCACAGCCGTGAGCTGCCCAGTGACACAAGCCTACCAGACGAGCTAAATCACTTCTATGCTCGCTTCGAGGCAAGCAACACTGAGGCATCAGCTGTTGAGAGCATCAGCTGTTCCGGATGACTGTGTGATCATGCTCTCCGTAGCCGACGTGAGTAAGACATTTGAACAGGTCAACATACACAAGGCTGCGGGGCCAGACGGAATACCAGGACGTGTGCTCTGGGCATGTTCTGACCAACTGGCAGGTGTCTTCACTGACATTTTCAATATGTGCTTGATTGAGTCTGCAATGCCAACATGCTTCAAGAAAACCACCATAGTCCCTGTGCCCAAGAACACAAAGGCAACCTGCCTAAATTACTACAGACCCGTGGCACTCACGTCCATAGCCATGAAGTGCTTTGAAAGGCTGGTAATGGCTCACAGCAACACCATTATCCCAGAAACCCAAGACCCACTCCAATTTGCATACCACCCAAACAGATCCACAGATGATGCAATCTCTATTGCACTCCACACTGCCCTTTCCCACCTGGACAAAAGGAACACCTATGTGAGAATGCTGTTCATTGACTACAGCTAAGCGATCAACACCATAGTACCCTCAAAGCTCATCACGAAGGTAAGGATCCTGGGACTAAACACCTCCCTCTGCAACTGGATCCTGGACTTCCTGACAGCCCGCCCCCAGGTGGTGAGGGTAGGTAGCAACACATCTGCCACGCTGATCCTCAACACTGGCACTCCCCAGGGGTGTGTGCTCAGTCCTCTCCTGTACTCCCTGTTCACCCACGACTGCATGGCCAGGCACGACTCCAACACCAGCATTAAGTTTGCTGACGACACAACAGTGGTAGGCCTGATCACTGACAACGACGAGACAGCCTATAGGAAGGAGGTCAGAGACCTGGCCGGGTGGTGCCAGAATAACAACCTCTCCCTCAACGTAACCAAGACTAAGGAGATGATTGGGGACTACAGGAAAAGGAGCACCGAGCACGTCCGCATTCTCATCGACGGGGCTGTAGTGGAGCAGGTTGAGAGCTTCAAATTCCTTGTCGTGCCCTCTTCCGCAAGGCACTTCAGAGGGTAGTGCGTACGACCCAGTACATCACTAGGGCAAAGCTGCCTGCCATCCAGGACCTCTACACCAGGCGGTGTCAGGGGAAGGCCCTAAAAAATTTCAAAGACCCCAGCCACCCCAGTCATAGACTGTTCTCTCTACTACTGCATGGCAAGTAGTACCAGAGTGCCAAGTCTAGGACAAAAGTCTTCTCAACAGTTTTTACATCCAAGCCATAAGACTCCTGAACAGGTAACCAAATGGTTAAGCAGACTATTGCATTGTGTGCCCCCCCCAACCCCTCTTTTACGCTGCTGCTACTCTCTGTTTATCTTATATGCATAGCCACTTTAACGATACCTACATGTACATACTACCTCAATAAGCCTGACTAACAGGTGTCTGTATATAGCCTTGCTACTCTTTTTTCAAATGTCTTTTTACTGTTGTTTTATTTCTTTACTTACCGACCCACACACACACACACACACAGAGACAATGACACACACACACACACACACACACACACACATACTTTTTTTCCGCACTATTGGTTAGAGCCTGTAAGTAAGCATTTCACTGTTGTATTCGGCGCACGTGACAAATAAACTTTGATTTGTTTTGATCAGCGTAACCTTGCTGCTATAATGATGATACCCCCTCTTCCTGCTTTTGGGATGGAGTTGTATATTGTGGGTGTTAGAGAAAGTCACGTTCACTTGCCTACACAGAGCATCAGGTGATCAGCACTTATAAGCTCCCCCCTCCCCCACACACATTTCTTTCACCTCCAGTTCACCTCCATACCTTCATAATTCTATCTTCGTTCATCCATTTATCTGTGTTTCTGGGAGAAGGTACAGATGGAGGAGTTTACGGTTCATACATTCACCACCTTTAAATGCACCATTTAAGTATAATGGAAAATGGGCCAATTTCTTCCTTTTTTTCCAATGCCATTGTTTGCTCCAAATAACTTGAAAGATAAATGGAATAATTGACTTAGTGGTGGAATTGGGGTTAGGAGAGATAACCTTAGTTAAAGGATGACAGTGATGGACACATATGACCATGATAATGAATCCATGAAAACATGTGAAGAAATGACATTGTCTACTACAGTAATGCTTCATTAATAGCCATGGCCTCATAGTCACCTTTGGACATATTTATACCTACAATTAAAGAACCTTGTTCTGTAGTTTTTAACGTTTGATAGAGGGATGTGTGTGTTGTATCAGTGCTTCTGTCTCAGTCAACCAATTAAATGTATTTTATAAAGCAATTGTTTACCTCAGCAGTTGTCACCAAGTGCTTTATAGATACCAAGCCTAAAACCCCCAAAGAGCAAGCAATGAAGAGGCAGAGTAGCTAGGAAAAACTTTCCTCTCTATCCATCCACTTTCATCAGTCCATTCTCTTTTCCTGCGCACCTGCCCTGTCAGAGGTTATCCTAGGATACTGTGGTTGTTACCTCTTCAGCTCTCACTGTCTCTGGTCTACCAATCACACTGGAGGAGATCGCATGCCTGACCATGATGTAAGAAGATACTGAACACAGCTCTGGGGTCATCAGTGAGAAGACCAGTTAATGACCATCCCCTTTCAACATGCCTGTATGTTTCTATGGTTGCTTGATACGGTATTAATGTACGGTTCAATCTAGTGCATAAGATATACACTCATGCACACCAACACACACACACCTACACACCTACACCAGCTCTCTGCCCCAGTCTTTCATTTTCTTTTTACAAAAGCAGAAAACAAATTGCACCCAGTTTGTGCTGTTGTCCTCAATAGTTCCAGTATTGTTTCCAATCCACCATCCCCTCTCTTTCACAGTATCAGCTGTGATGCTGATGATGCTGATGATGCTCCTTCTCTATGCAGCATTACGTGAGGACCCCTCTGCTCTGCTGAGGGACTCCACATGTTCAATGCAGCGATCAATACGGAGGCCACGGCCCTGACAAATACTCTTCCGCTGACCACAGCCCTGACAAATACTCTTCCGCTGTCCAAGGCCCTGACAAATACTCTTCCGCTGTCCAAGGCCCTGACAAATACTCTTCCGCTGTCCAAGGCCCTGACAAATACTCTTCCGCTGTCCAAGGCCCTGACACACAATCGTACTGCTGACCACAGCCCTGAAACACAGCCTTACCGCTGACCAAGGCCCTGACACACAATCTTACCGCTGACCACAGCCCTGAAACACAGTCTTACCGCTGACCAAGGCCCTGACACACAATCTTACCTCTGACCACAGCCCTGAAACACAGTCTTACCGCTGACCAAGGCCCTGACACACAATCTTACCGCTGACCACAGCCCTGAAACACAGTCTTACCGCTGACCAAGGCCCTGACACACAATCTTACCGCTGACCACAGCCCTAAAACACAGTCTTACCACTGACCAAGGCCCTGACACATAATCTTACCGCTGACCACAGCCCTGAAACACAGTCTTACCGCTGACCAAGGCCCTGACACACAATCTTACTGCTGACCACAGCCCTAAAACACAGTCTTACCTCTGACCAAGGCCCTGACACAGTCTTACCACTGACCAAGGCCCTGACACACAGTCTTACCTCTGACCAAGGCCCTGACACAGTCTTATCGCTGACTAAACAAGGGGGGATTAAGTGAGAGCCCAGCGTGATCCTGTGTGTGTGTAAGAGCAATGCATTCTTAAAAAACCTGTAAATAAGTCGGGCCGAGATCTCCCGAGTGGCTTTTGGCCCCTGGTCTTGGGAGGTCTTGGGAGGGCAGACAGTGATCCTGCTCTGTCTACTGAGTGACCTGGCCTTCTCGCCCACAGATCAAGGCCGTTTAACCACAGGCACAAGAGGGAGGGATTAGCGGAGACACGCCGAGCTAGCAGCTGGTTGGCCACTTAACATTCAACTCTTATCCACCCATCCAGATTAATAGAAACGTGCATTCACCCAAAATTCTCTCCTCAACTGAGGGATGATATCCCTGACCCTACGTGCAGGAAAATGAGAGTGGAGGAGGGAAGATGGGATAGGACAGCTAGGGGCCAGGTGCATAGGTGACAGACAAAGTCTGAAGGGCCACAAAGGGACTTAACGAGCTCACACTGTTTTTTTTGTGTCCTTATCTTTGTTTGCTTGTAATTGTTGCTGTTGTTATCCTATCACAAAGCTCCATTCTGACTGTGATGACAACAATCAAGCTCAACTCCATTTTCACGTTATGAATACATGGATTAATTTGTGGATTCATTCATTTATTCATGCTCTCATGTTGGAGTGGCCCTTGGTAGTCCCAGGCTGTGTGTCCTTCTGGAGGTCAGGTAGAGTCCATTCCAGTCCAGCTGGCCTCTCTGTGTTCCTGACAGCCAGACTGCCAGGGGTCAGGTGTCATCTCAGGTCAGAGTGAGCCTGTATCTCTGATAGCTGGTTATCTGGCTCCTAGTCTTTGTTGTGGTTTGTTTGGCCGGCCACCTGTGAACTAAGAGCAGGGGGATTAGTGTCCATACATTGTCCCTCCCCCTCCTCCTCCCCCTCAACCTCCTCCACAACCTCATCCTCCTCCTCCAACTCTTCAATCACTTTGCTTAGCTTTCACTTGCATCTAATTGGATTTCTCTGACCACTCTCCCAGATATTAAGCAGATTGAATGGCAGATATCTAAAACCACAATGTATAAAATAGTTAATTAAAAAAAAGTTAATTAAAATAAAATGTGTGAAATGTAATAGCACTGTCTTGCACAGTAACTTGTATCATTTGATAAAGGGCACTGGGCCTCATACGGTGTACTGTATATGAGAGGCCCCCTGTATTAGTCTAGGGTTGGCTATGTGAGGGGAGGGAGTGGAGGGAGGCGCTGGATACAATGTCACACCATTAACTCTTGTTTGGCTGCTGTGAAACAGTTGACCGGACACTGGCCCCGCTTGGTGCTTTCTTTCCCAGGGTTCTTCTCTCAGTCAGCCACTGGAGGAAGGACTCCTCACACCTTGTTTCACTCATGAATAAATAACAGAAAGATAACACCATGAGGAGGGGAAGAGAGGCTTTCTGACTGGTTATCTAGGATGAACACCAACCAAAGTGCCTCCTCCTCATCTCAGGTTCTGCCCATGTTTTAGCGTGGGTCATCTGCCCACCGAGCTGGCTTTTACTGAGCGGGTGTCTGGTCCTCTCTGCTCGGCTTATCACAGGTCAGTGTGTAGCAAGGGCACTGACACAGCCACAGGACACTGCTTAGCATAACGGTACCGTGCCACCAACAGAGATACTGCCCCAGGGGGTCTGCTGCAACACACACATGCACGGAAGGACACGCACAAACACACGCGCACATACCTGCACACAAATAAACAAACTCTCTCTCTCTCTAACACACACACAGTCCCACACTGCTCTTGTCACCTCCCATGGTTTTCCAGGGTCAGCTGTCCCTCCTGGTGTAGAGTTTGTGACCCAACACGGCCACATCTAACCTCAGACCTCTAACCCTAACCTTTAACCTTTGACTCTCCAGAGAGGTAAACAAAAGTCAGGGATACAGAGGCCCAGCACTGGCACCATGCAGCCTCAGATAACACCACACACACACACAGACATACACACACACACACACACACACACACAGATACATTCTACAGAGGGGATTGTGATAAGTGCAAATGTAATGTCTGTCAGGCAGATCTGTGAAGACTCATGGGGAATGTTCACTGGAGAAACAGACTGTTGATGTCCAAGCTGAATCACAGCAGTAAAATCAGGAGTTGGGAGTTGGGTTGGCTCACAGTCACAGTGGTGGAGTTGGCTCACAGCCACAGTGGTGGAGTTGGCTCACAGTCACAGTGGTGGAGTTGGGTTGGCTCACAGTCACAGTGGTGGAGTTGGGTTGGCTCACAGTCACAGTGGTGGAGTTGGCTCACAGTCACAGTGGTGGAGTTGGGTTGGCTCACAGTCACAGTGGTGGAGTTGAGTTGGCTCACAGACACAGTGGTGGAGTTGGGTTGGCTCACAGTCACAGCGGTGGAGTTGGGTTGGCTCACAGTCACAGTGGTGGAGTTGAGTTGGCTCACAGTCACAGTGGTGGAGTTGGGTTGGCTCACAGTCACGGTGGTGGAGTTGTGTTGGCTCACAGTCACAGTGGTGGAGTTTGGTTGGCTCACAGTCACAGTGGTGGAGTTGGGTTAGCTCACAGTTGGCTCATAGTCACAGTGGTGGAGTTGGGTTGGCTCACAGTCACAGTGGTGGAGTTGGGTTAGCTCACAGTTGGCTCATAGTCACAGTGGTGGAGTTGGGTTGGTTCACGGTCACAGTGGTGGAGTTGGCTCACAGTCACAGTGGTGGAGTTGGGTTGGCTCACAGTCACAGTGGTGGAGTTGGGTTAGCTCACAGTCACAGTGGTGGAGTTGGGTTGGCTCACAGTCACAGTGGTGGAGTTAGGTTGGCTCACAGTCACAGTGGTGGAGTTGGGTTGGCTCACAGTCACAGTGGTGGAGTTGGGTTGGCTCACAGTCACAACGGTGCAGTTGGCTCACAGTCACAGTGGTGGAGTTGGGTTGGCTCACAGTCACAGTGGTGGAGTTGGGTTGGCTCACAGTCACAGTGGTGGAGTTGAGTTGGCTCACAGACACAGTGGTGGAGTTGAGTTGGCTCACAGACACAGTGGTGGAGTTGGGTTAGCTCACAGTCACAGTGGTGGAATTGGGTTGGCTCACAGTCACAGTGGTGGAGTTGGGTGGGCTCACAGTCACGGTGGTGGAGTTGGGTTGGCTCACAGTCACAGTGGTGCAGTTGTGTTGGCTCACAGTCACAGTGGTGGAGTTGACTCACAGTCACGGTGGTGGAGTTGGGTTGGCTCACAGTCACGGTGGTGGAGTTGGGTTGGCTCACAGTCACAGTGGTGCAGTTGGGTTGGCTCACAGTCAGAGTGGTGGATTTGGGTTTGCTCACAGTCACAGTGGTGGAGTTGGGTTGGCTCACAGTCACAGTGGTGGAGTTGGCTCACAGTCACAGTGGTGGAGTTGGATCACAGTCAAGGTGGTGGAGTTGGGTTGGCTCACAGTCACAGTGAGGAAGGTGGGTTGGCTCACAGTCACAGTGGTGGAGTTGGGTTGGCTCACAGTCACAGTGGTGGAGTTGGGCTGGTTCACAGTCACAGTGGTGGATTTGGGTTGGATCACAGTCACAGTGGTAGAGTTGGCTCACAGTCACAGTGGTGGAGTTGGGTTGGCTCACAGTCACAGTGGTGGAGTTGGGCTGGTTCACAGTCACAGTGGTGGATTTGGGTTGGATCACAGTCACAGTGGTAGAGTTGGCTCACAGTCACAGTGGTGGAGTTGGCTCATAGTCACAGTGGTGGAGTTGGATCACAGTTACAGTGGTGGAGTTGGGTTGGGTCACAGTCACAGTGATGGAGTTGGTTTGGCTCACAGTCACAGTGGTGGAGTTGGCTCACAGTCACAGTGGTGGAGTTGGGTTGGCTCACAGTCACAGTGGTGGAGTTGAGTTGGCTCACAGACACAGTGGTGGAGTTGGGTTGGCTCACAGTCACAGCAGTGGAGTTGGGTTGCTCACAGTCACAGTGGTGGAGTTGAGTTGGCTCACAGTCACAGTGGTGGAGTTGGGTTGGCTCACAGTCACGGTGGTGGAGTTGTGTTGGCTCACAGTCACAGTGGTGGAGTTTGGTTGGCTCACAGTCACAGTGGTGGAGTTGGGTTAGCTCACAGTTGGCTCATAGTCACAGTGGTGGAGTTGGGTTGGCTCACAGTCACAGTGGTGGAGTTGGGTTAGCTCACAGTTGGCTCATAGTCACAGTGGTGGAGTTGGGTTGGTTCACGGTCACAGTGGTGGAGTTGGCTCACAGTCACAGTGGTGGAGTTGGGTTGGCTCACAGTCACAGTGGTGGAGTTGGGTTAGCTCACAGTCACAGTGGTGGAGTTGGGTTGGCTCACAGTCACAGTGGTGGAGTTAGGTTGGCTCACAGTCACAGTGGTGGAGTTGGGTTGGCTCACAGTCACAGTGGTGGAGTTGGGTTGGCTCACAGTCACAACGGTGCAGTTGGCTCACAGTCACAGTGGTGGAGTTGGGTTGGCTCACAGTCACAGTGGTGGAGTTGGGTTGGCTCACAGTCACAGTGGTGGAGTTGAGTTGGCTCACAGACACAGTGGTGGACACAGTGGTGGAGTTGGGTTGGCAGTCACAGTGGTGGAGTTGGGTGGGCTCACACAGTGGTGGAGTTGGGTTGGCTCACAGTCACAGTGGTGGAGTTGGGTGGGCTCACAGTCACGGTGGTGGAGTTGGGTTGGCTCACAGTCACAGTGGTGGAGTTGGGTGGGCTCACAGTCACGGTGGTGGAGTTGGGTTGGCTCACAGTCACAGTGGTGCAGTTGGGTTGGCTCACAGTCAGAGTGGTGGATTTGGGTTTGCTCACAGTCACAGTGGTGGAGTTGGGTTGGCTCACAGTCACAGTGGTGGAGTTGGCTCACAGTCACAGTGGTGGAGTTGGCTCATAGTCACAGTGGTGGAGTTGGATCACAGTCAAGGTGGTGGAGTTGGGTTGGCTCACAGTCACAGTGAGGAAGGTGGGTTGGCTCACAGTCACAGTGGTGGAGTTGGGTTGGCTCACAGTCACAGTGGTGGAGTTGGGCTGGTTCACAGTCACAGTGGTGGATTTGGGTTGGATCACAGTCACAGTGGTAGAGTTGGCTCACAGTCACAGTGGTGGAGTTGGCTCATAGTCACAGTGGTGGAGTTGGATCACAGTTACAGTGGTGGAGTTGGGTTGGGTCACAGTCACAGTGATGGAGTTGGTTTGGCTCACAGTCACAGTGGTGGAGTTGCTTACAGTCACAGTGTTGGAGTTGGGTTGGCTCACAGTCACAGTAGTGGAGTTGGGTTGGCTCACAGTCACAGTGGTGGGAGTTGGGTTGGCTCACAGTCACAGTGGTGGAGTTGGTTCACAGTCACAGTGATGGAGTTGGGTTGGCTCACAGTCACAGTGGTGGAGTTGGTTCACAGTCACAGTGATGGAGTTGGATCACAGTTACAGTGGTGGAGTTGGGTTGGCTCACAGTCACAGTGGTGGAGTTGGGTTGGCTCACAGTCACAGTGGTGGAGTTGGTTCACAGTCACAGTGATGGAGTTAGGGCCATCTCTGACATGGCTAGGAGTTAGTGCCTCTACTCCAGAGTACATTCCATGTTGCCTTTGTTTTCTCATCACCAAGGTCCTCATTATTCCTCCTGTTGGGCGGGCGGAGGGGTGCTGCCCTGGCAGTTGAAAGGTTAAGCAAAGCGCTGCGACTGTCCGCCTGAGTGAAACCAACTGGCTTGTGGCTATCAGAAGATAATCAGCACTAATAGGTACATAATGGCTAACAGTGGGGCTGCGCTCTCGCAGATGCATCATCGGGCGACGGAACGCAGACAGCGTGACCTCGCATTCCCACCACAGCTCTCACCACTTCAGTCTCGTCAGGCGGAAAGACCGAGACACAAGGAATGTATCCCTCCTTCTCCCCGGGATTACCCCGAATGAGCCCTCTTGATTGGGCCACGCTGCTACGCTGCTCAGTTCAACCCCGCTTTCCCTTTTAGCTTCTTTGAGCATTATTTGGAATCAGAAGTTTAGAGATGCTCCGTGCAGATGTTGTAGGCTAGTGTTCTCAGCACAGTGAATTATATTCTGCTGCATATGCTTTCAGTTTTCTTCTTAAGAACAACAATCACAATGTAGATAACAAAGATTTGAGACACAAAGAAAGCAAAGAGCAGACAACATTCTTCATGAATGACCTAAACTACTGCTGTCAAATCGCCTAAATAAGAAAAATGTCCTGATCCATTCCATGTTGCTGTACTACTGTCTACTGATCCATGGGCTACAATTCTCTTTTCTACCGCCTCAACAGGCCAATGGAACTAACTTTGTTCAAACGAAACCAATCTGAGGTTGCCACAGTAAAGCAGCATGTAACCAAGATACACCTCGAACTAATCAAAACTGTGCTTTGCCGTGATGCTGTTGACCCATCCAACAAAGAGTTAACACGCTCTGAAGTGGTGCAATTGAGCAGAAAGGGTCACGGGATCATGTGTTAACGAATGTACACAAGCGAGTTCTCAGCGCTCTGTGAAGCATCCAGCCAACACGTCCTCTGACAGCACTTGGCCGCTCTCGAACTCTCCACGGTCGGTCTCTGTAAACAAAGACGGCTTTTGTTGAGGCCAACGTGTCAGAGCCACCGGCTCCAGAGGCCAGGCAATGGGGAGAGGGTGCAGGGCGGCTAGAGGGGGTTAGAGAGTTTGGGAGGTAGGGAGATCGAGAGGTAAGGGGGGTAGGAGGTTGTATAGGCAGTCATGGAGAGATGTAGGTTGGGGCAATTGCACCTGGATGGAGATTGCGTTTGATCTCCGAGGGGTCCAGACCTATTTACAGGGTGAATATGTTGATCTCTGAGGGGTCCAGACCTATTTACAGGGTGAATATGTTGATCTCTGAGAGGTCCTGACCTATTTACAGGGTGAATATGTTGATCGCTGAGGGGTCCAGACCTATTTACAGGGTAAATATGTTGATCTCTGAGGGGTCCAGACCTATTTACAGGGTGAATATGTTGATCTCTGAGGGGTCCAGACCGATTTACAGGGTGAATATGTCACACTAAAGAATGTCGCAGCTACATGTAGAGGCTATCTGGAGTTCAGAGAGAGAAAGATGGAAATAGAGAGAGAGAGACATGGAAAGAGAGCAAGAGTTTGTGTTTGTGTGGGAGAAAGAAGGAGAGATGAGTGCGTAAATAGAGGGGGAGAGAGAGACAGACAGAGAGAGTGAGACAGAGAGCGAGAGAGAGAGAGACAGCGAGAGAGAGCGAGAGAGACAGACAGCGAGAGAGAGACAGAGAGAGAGACAGAGAGAGAGAGACAGAGAGAGAGACAGAGAGAGAGAGAGAGAGAGACAGAGAAAGAGAGAGACAGAGAGTAAGAGACAGAGATACAGAGAGAGAGAAAGAGAGAGAGACAGACAGAGAGAGAGACAATGAGAAAAAGAGACAAAGAGAGAGAGAGAGAACGAGAGAGAGACAGAAAGAATGGGAGAGAGTGAGAAAGCAGCATTGGCTAATTATCTGTGTGTATGAAAGCTGTGCGTGGGAGCTTGCGTCTTTGCCTGTGTGTACTGGATGTAATTCCATGTTCAAATATGTGTGTCTGTGCCAGTGTGTTAGTGTATGTGCCAGTGTGTTGGGGTGTGTGCCAGTTCGAGGCCAGTCTAGGCCATGGTGCATTGCAGTAGCCCCTGAAAGAGGTAAACTGCTGGAGAGCACAGAGGCCCCGCACCGAGCAGCAGGCTCTTTGAACTCTGTCTTCACACTCCGCAGCAGAGCTTGAACTGGGTTAATTGCTATTAATATTTAACACGCTGCAAAAGTTCCAGCCCAGAGCTATATCAAAGGCCAGAACAGAATGCAACATAGTCATCTCTGTCTGGGTTATACACTCTGGCAATAGTTGGAGAACGGTCTCATAAAAAAGTTGTTTAAAAAGTTCATTAACATAAAAATAGATGTATTATTATTTGTTGTCTTTGTTTTTGTTTTTGTGCAATGCAATTCAGACCAAAACAATCGAATTGCTCATATGAAGTTAGATATAAGTTTATGATCACTTGGATGAATGTTGCCTTTGAAATTCTTTCTCACCTCAGCTTTTTTTGTGAGGGGTTAGTTTTGTGCTACTCATGGCAAGAAACAGCCTAGTTTTGAGCACTGCACCATCTCCGTGCAAGCCAGTGCTTCATTACACCAGCGAAACCGAAAAACTCAATACCTTGTTGAGTCATTTTGCTATTCTCCCATTAACGGTGGTCTGGGTCTGAGTCACAGGTGTTACCAGTGTAACATATAGTTGGTTCTCTCGGTTTCAAACCTTTCTGGAGCTAGTAGGCACTGCTATTAGAAACGAGCTAGCACTGAGATGGTGAGGTGCTAGGACTAGGCTAATGTTATTGATGATGTGCTCTGGGTATTTTTTTAACATTTTATTTCACCTTTATTTAACTTCTTATGGTATAGGGGACGCTTGCGTCCCACTTGGCCAAAAAACAGGGATAATGCAGCGCGGCAAATTCAAATAAATTGATATAAAAATCAAACTTTCATTAAATCACACATGTAAGATACTCAATTAAAGCTACACTCGTTGTGAATCCAGCCAACATGTCAGATTTTAAAAAGGCTTTTCGGCGAAAGCAGAAGAAGCTATTATCTGATTATAGCACAACAGTAAACAAAGAGGGTAGCATATTTTAACCCTGCAGGCGCTACACAAAACACAGAAATAAAATATAAAACATGCCTTACCTTTGACGAGCTTCTTTTATTGGCACTCCAATATGTCCCATAAACATCACAATTGGTCCTTTTGTTCGATTAATTCCGTCCATATATATCCAAAATGTCCATTTATTTTGCACGTTTGATCCAGAAAAAAACAGCTTCCAAATGCGCAACGTCACTACAAAATATTTCAAAAGTTGCCTATAAACTTTGCCAAAATATTTCAATCTACTTTTGTAATACAACTTCAGGTATTTTTAAACATTAATAATCGATCAGATTGAAGACGGGTCTATCTGTGTTCAATACAGGAAGACAATAAACCAAGCTACTTTTCAAGTCTTGCGCAACTCTCAGTGTTACGCAGTTCCTAGATGGCCGTACTTCTTCATTGCACAAATGAATAACCTCAACCAAATTCCAAAGACTGGTGACATCCAGTGGAAGCGGTAGGAACTGAAAACAAGTTCCTAAGATATATCGTTTGCCAATGAGTGTAACTCTGTGTTGTCTGTTCACACTGCTATGCTTTATCTTGGCCAGGTTGCAGTTGCAAATGAGAACTTGTTCTCAACTAGCCTACCTGGTTAAATAAAGGTGAAATAAATAAAAAATTAAAAAAATAAAATGAGAACTTACGGAACAGACAGAGACCTAAAAAAAAATCTGAACGGTTAGTCCTTGGAGTTTTGCCTGCTACATAAGTTCTGTTGTACTCACAGACATGATTCAAACAGTTTTAGAAACTTCAGAGTGTTTTCTATCCAGATCTACTAATAATATGCAAATCTTATATTCTTGGTATGAGTAGCAGGAAGTAGAAATTGGGCACGCTATTTATCCAAAAGTGAAAATGCTGCCCCCTATACCTTAGGTTAACCAGGTAGGCCAGTCGAGAACAAGTTCTCATCTACAACTGCGACCTGGCCAAGATAAAGCAAAGCAGTGTGACAAAAACACAGAGTTACACATGGGATAAACTAATGTACAGTCAATAACACAATAGAAAAATATCTATACAGTGTGTGCGAATGAAGTAAGGAGGTAAGGCAATAAATAGGCCATATTGCCAAAGTAATTTCAATTTAGCAATTAGCACTGAAGTGATAGATGTGCAGGTGAGGATGTGCAGGTAGAAATACTGGTGTGCAAAAGAGCAGAAAAACAAAAACAAATGTGGATGAGGTAGGTAGTTGGATGGGCTATTTACAGATGGGCTGTGTACAAATGCAGCGATCGATAAGCTGCTCTCACAGCTGATGCTTAAATTTAGTGAGGGAGATAAGTCAGTACTGTCTCCAACTTCAGTGATTTTTGCAATTCGTTCGAGTCATTGGCAGCAGAGAACTGTAAGGAAAGGCGGCCAAAGGAGGTGCTGGCTTTGGGGATGACCAGTGAAATATACCTGCTGGAGTGCATGCTATGGGTGGGTGTTGCTATGGTGACCTAGGAAACACAAGTTGTTGGGTGAGGGCATAACAATTTATAGCTGGTAAACAATGAGCAGGGCAAGGTTTGTTTGATTAAGATCATTTTATTGGTCAATTGCACACAAGATCCAACTGAAACTTGCTCAAGGGCTAAACAGTAGGCAATAATATCTAGGGTGTGATACCAGCAACCCTCCACATGCCAGCTCACTTCCCAACAGATTTGTTCAGGTGGAACAAGGATTTGAACTGGCAACCATCCGGTTGTTGGCTCGCCTCTCTGATGATCGACAGTCTGATGAAGAATGCTTGGTTATGAAACAAGCCGCTAGGGGGTTGACGCTGCAGCAATCTCTGTCACTTCATGAAGTGGATTATTTAATCACGGTTCAAACCTCAATTGCCTTTGTCACCTCTCTCTCTCTCTAAAATGCAGCGTGGTTATTATTCATGGTTCTTTAAGAAACTATACATGAATAGACTAACAAAACAAAGAAATGTGAAAAACCAAACCAGCCCTATCTGGTGCAAACACAGAGACAGGAACAATCACCCACAAAACCCAACACCAAACAGGCTACCTAAATATGGTTCCCAATCAGAGACAATGACTAACACCTGCCTCTGATTGAGAACCATATCAGGCCAAACACAGAAACAGACAAACTAGACACACAACATAGAATGCCCACTCAGATCACACCCTGACCAAACAAAACATAGAAACATACAAAGCAAACTATGGTCAGGGTGACACTCTCCATCTCTCCCTCTTTCTCTCTCTCTCCATCTCTATCAATTCAATTCAAGGGGCTTTATTGGCATGGTAAACATGTATTAACATTGCCCAAGCAAGTGATTTAGATAATATACAAAAGTGAAATAAACAATAAAAATTAACATTAAACATCACACATACAGAAGTTTCAAAACAATAAAGACATTACAAATGTCATTTTCCATATATATACAGTGTTGCAACAATGTACAAATGGTTAAGGGTACAGAAGGGAAAATAAATAAGCATAAATATGGGTTGTATTTACAAAGGTGTTTGTTCTTCACTGGTTGCTCTTTTCTTGTGGCAACAGGTCACAAATATTGCTGCTGTGATGGTACACTGTGGAATTTCACCCAGTAGATATGGCAGTTTATCAAAATTGGGTTTGTTTTCGAACTCTTTGTGGATCTGTGTAATCTGAGGGAAATATGTGTCTCTAATATGGTCATACATTGGACAGGAGGTTAGGAAGTGCAGCTCAGTTTTCACCTCATTTTGTGGGCAGTGTGCACATAGCCTGTATTCTCTTGAGAGCCATGTCTGCCTACTGCGGCCTTTCTCAATGGCAAGGCTATGCTCACTGAGTCTGTACATAGTCTAAGCTTTCCTTAAGTTTGGGTCGGTCACAGTGGTCAGGTATTCTGTACTATTTAGGGCCAAATAGAATTCTAGTTTGCTCTGTTTTTTGTTAATTCTTTCCAATGTGTGAAGTAAATATCTTTTTATTTTCTCATGATTTATGCTGCTGTCCTGGGGCCCTGTGGGGTGTATTTGTTTTTGTGAACAGAGCCCCAGGACCAGCTTGCTTAGGGGACTCTTCTCCAGGTTCATCTCTCTGTAAGTGATGGCTTTGTTATGGAAGGTTTTGGAATCGCTTCCTTTTAGGTGGTTGTAGAATTTAATGGCTCTTTTCTGGATTTTGATAATTAGTGGGTATCGGCCAAATTCTCCTCTGCATGCATTATTTGGTGTTCTACCTTGTACACGGGGGATATTTTTGCAGAATTCTGCATGCAGAGGCTCAATTTGGTGTTTGTCCCATTTTGTGAAGTCTTGGTTGGTGAGCGGACCCCAGACCTCACAACCATAACGGGCAATGGGCTCTATTACTGATTCAAGTATTTTTAGCGAGATCCTAATTGGTATGTTGAATTTTATGTTCCTTTTGATGGCAAAGAATACCCTTATTGCCTTGTCTCTCAGATCGTTCACAGCTTTGTGGAAGTTACATGTGGGGCGGGTGTTTAGGCCAAGGTATGTATAGTTTTTTGTGTGCTCTAGGGCAATGGTGTCTAGATGGAACTTGTATTTGTGGTCCTGGCAACTGGACCTTTTTTGGAACACCATTATTTTGGTCTTACTGAGATTTACTGTCAGGACCCAGGTCTGGCAGAATCTGTGCAGAAGATCTAGGTGCTGCTGTAGGCCCTCCTTGGTTGGTGACAGAAGCACCAGATCATCAGCAAACAGTAGATATTTGACTTCAGATTCTAGTAGGGTGAGGCCAGGTGCTGCAGACTTTTCTAGTGCCCGCGCCAATTTGTTGATATATATGTTGAAGAGGGTGGGGTTTAAGCTGCATCCCTGTCTCACGCCACGGCCCTGTGGGAAGAAATGTGTGTGTTTTTTGCCAATGTTAACTGCACACTTGTTGTGTACATGGATTTTATAATGTCGTATGTTTTACCCCCAACACCACTTTCCATCAATTTGTATAGCAGACCCTCATGCCAAATTGAGTCAAAGGCTTTTTGGAAATCAACAAAGCATGAGAAGACTTTGCCTTTGTTTTGGTTTGTTTGGTTGTCAATTAGGGTATGCAAGGTGAATACACGGTCTGTTGTACGGTAATTTGGTAAAAAGCCAATTTGATATTTGCTCAGAACATTGTTTTCATTGAGGAAATGTACGAGTCTGCTGTTAATGATAATGCAGAGGATTTTCCCAAGATTACTGTTGATGCATATCCCACGGTAGTTATTGGGGTTAAATTTGTCTTCACTTTATTGGATTGGGGTGATCAGTCCTTGGTTCCAAATATTGGGGAAGATGCTAGAGCTAAGGATAATGTTAAAGAGTTTTAGTATAGCCAATTGGAATTTGTTGTCTGAATATTTGATCATTTCATTAAGGATACCATCAACACCACAGTCGTTTTTGGCCTTTTTGTCCTGTAACTCATTCAAGGTAATTGGAGAATCCAGTGGGTTCTGGTAGTCTTTAATAGTTGATTATAAGATTTGTATTTGATCCTGTGTATGTTTTTGCTCTTTATTCTTTGTTATAGAGCCAAAAATATTGGAGAAGTGGTTTACCCATACATCTCCATTTTGGATAGATCATTATTTGTGTTGTTGTTTATTTAGTGTTTTCCAATTTTCCCAGAAGTGGTTAGAGTCTATGGATTCTTCAATTACATTGAGCCGATTTCTGACGTGCTGTTCCTTCTTTTTCCATAGTGTATTTCTGTATTGTTTTAGTGATTCACCATAGTGAAGGCGTAGACTCAGGTATTCTGGGTCTCTATGTTTTTGGTTGGACAGGTTTCTCACTCTATTCTTAGATTTTTGCATTCTCCATCAAACCATTTGTCATTGTTGTTAATTTTCTTCGGTTTACTATTTGAGATTTTTAGATTTGATTTTCTATTGCCAAGTTTAAACCTTCACTATTACAGTGGAACATTTTACCCAGGAAATTTTCTAAAAGGGATTTAATTTGTTGTTGCCTAATTGTTTTTTGGTAGGTTTCCAAACTGCATTCCTTCCATCTATAGCATTTCTTAATGTTACTCATCTATCTCTCTCTCCATCTCTCTTTCTCTCTCTCTCCATCTCCCACTCTCTCTTGTCTCCCCTTGCTCCCAGTGCTAGGACCTCAAACAGCATGGTTAAATACCGGGGCCAATGTGTCGCTCTTCAAAGAGACTCAGGTAGTAGCTGGGCTGGCGAGGGGCCAGGTCCTGATGAACAGTTATTGTGCTGTGATGTCTGCACTTCATGTGGAACTCACTGGAGCCATGTTAAAGGGGCCCAACAGGACCCAAAGCTTCCCACAAGGCCACTCAAATATGGACCCTAAGTCCCTCCCCGGCCCCTCCCTAAAACCCCCAATACCACACTGAGACCACTTTTTAAATTTCACTTCATAAATGAAGACAGCAGAAAATAGAAGTTCATTTGCCGTAGAAGTGCTTGTATTAGCTTCAACACACTGTAAAGTTCCTACCCTTCTCCTTCGGTGAAGCTCAGCCAAAACATCTAACATCAAGTATACGTTTAAATGGTCAGAATTAGCTCTGATTACTTAAGATTTAGAAAATGAGTGGTTGTTTGTTACTCCAAGTCCTAACTGATAAAATATGAAAAGCACAGCTTTGTAGAGAAGACCAAAGCTGGAAGCAATTTGTGTGGCTACCAAATTAACGTTATTCACCACCAACGGTCATTTAATTACCATTCTTTAAATGTTTGAATGCCTTTGACCTCTGGAGCACTTGGGGTCCATGCAGGTGTATTTACTTATGATCATTCAGAATCAGTAACATGAAACAAGGACCCAAATCAAACAGCCCTCTCATCGGAATATCTTGTTTCCCTGAACCAGTTTTGTGTTTGGATGGGAAATTCAATTAATATTTCCACCCTGTCATTAGTGTGTTTATTCTAAACCGTGAAATCTGTTAGAGTTCCTTATTATCCCCCAGAGTAAACATCTCAAAGATGAGTTTGACAAGAGGGTAAAAAGTGACAACTCTAATATGTGGGGGAAAATATAAAAATAGATGTGAGTGATAAAAAAAAAAACATGACAGCGTTTCCCAGGGTGCACCTCTCCCAGCGAGGCCTGTGAATGAAAACAGGTGTGTGTCTGATTGTGCTGTGGGTCTGGGATCTGGGAGATCCAGGCCTATGTGGCATGTCTACTGCCTGGGTGATTTGGGTCAATGGAGCACATCTGGTACTAGTCACAACAGAGTGCACACGTCCACCACTGCCCTCCTCCTCAGCCCACCCCTCACCCACCCGCCAGGCCTAGCCAAGCAAGGAGAGGCAAGGCCAGGCAAACATCTGGCTTCTCTCTCTCTTTCGTTCTCCCTCCTGCCCACCCCCTCTCTACTCCTTCTCTCTCTCTTTCTCTCTCTCTCTCTCTCTCTCTCTCTCTTTATTTTTCTTGTGAGTGGGGTAGGTTGGGGTGCTTGAGCTCTTCCAGGTGCATCTGGACGGGGACGGGGACGGGTGTAAATTTAATGTAGGGCATGTTTGATTGACAGGTCTGCTTCAGAGTGTGCCCCGTGCCGGATGAGCAACTCTCCATGTCATGCCAACACTGTGGGGCCGCCAACACATCACAGACATCTCTCTCGTTCTCTCTTCTCTCCCTAAGTTATCACCTCCTCCCTTCCCTTCTTTCCCCTTTCCTGTCTCCTCTCCCCTTTCCCGTCTCCTCTCCCCTTTCCCGTCTCCGCTTCCCTTCCCTTTCCCGTCTCCTCTCTCCCTTTCTCCCTTTCCCTTTCCCCCCCCGTCTCCTCTTCCCTTTCCCGTCTTCTCTTCCCTTTCCCTTTCCTGTCTCCTCTCCCCTTTCCCGTCTCCTCTTCCCTTTCTAGTCCCTCTCCCTCTCGTCTCCTCTTCCCGTCTCCTCTTCCCTTTCCTGTCTTCCTTTCCTGTTCCCTTCCCTTTCCCGTCTCCTCTTCCCTTTCCCGTCTCCTCTCCCCTTTCCCGTCTCCTCTTCCCTTTCCCGTCTCCTCTCCCCTTTCCCGTCTCCTCTTCCCTTTCCCGTCTCCTCTTCCCTTTCCCGTCTCCTCTTCCCTTTCTCGTCTCCTCTTCCCTTTCCCGTCTCCTCTTCCCTTTCCCGTCTCCTCTCCCCTTTCCCGTCTCCTCTTCCCTTTCCCGTCTCCTCTTCCCTTTCCCGTCTCCTCTTCCCTTTCCCGTCTCCTCATCCCTTTCCCTTCTCATCTTCCCTTTCCCGTCTCCTCTCCCCTTTCCCGTCTCCTCTTCCCTTTCCGTCTCCTCTTCCCTTTCCCGTCTCCTCCTCCCTTTCCCGTCTCCTCTTCCCTTTCCCGTCTCCTCATCCCTTTCCCGTCTCCTCCTCCCTTTCCCGTCTCCTCTTCCCTTTCCCGTCTCCTCTCCCCTTTCCCGTCTCCTCTTCCCTTTCCTGTCTCCTCTCCCCATTCCCGTCTCCTCTTCCCTTTCTAGTCTCCTCTTCCCTTTCTCGTCTCCTCTTCCCTTTCTCGTCTCCTCTTCCCTTTCCTGTCTCCTCTCCCCATTCCCGTCTCCTCTTCCCTTTCTAGTCTCCTCTTCCCTTTCTCGTCTCCTCTTCCCTTTCTCGTCTCCTCTTCCCTTTCCCGTCTCCTCTCCCCTTTCCCGTCTCCTCTTCCCTTTCCTGTCTCCTCTTCCCTTTCCCGTCTCCTCTTCCCTTTCCCGTCTCCTCTCCCCTTTCCCGTCTCCTCTTCCCTTTCCCGTCTCCTCTCCCCTTTCCCGTCTCCTCTTCCCTTTCCTGTCTCCTCTTCCCTTTCCGTCTCCTCTTCCCTTTCCCGTCTCCTCTTCCCTTTCTCGTCTCCTCTTCCCTTTCCGTCTCCTCTTCCCTTTCCCGTCTCCTCTCCCCTTTCCCGTCTCCTCTCCCTTTCCCGTCTCCTCTTCCCTTTCCCGTCTCCGCCCTCTTCACATTCTCTGAAAGAAAGTAAACCCTCAGACAGTCATGTTCGCATTACAGGGTAGCCCGGATGAGTACAGTACTGACCCAGGATCAGCTCAGGGGTATGCCACTCCCAGGATGATTTCCTGGCAGGAGATGTTTTACATTGCAGGTGGCATTGATCCCTGCAGTCACTCAAACCCTGAGGCCCTTTCTGAATGACACTCATACTCATCACTATCTGAACAAAACTCTTAGAAAAAAAGGTGCTTGCTACAACCTAAAAGGGTTCATCCCCATAGGAGAACCCTTTGAATAACCATTTTTGATTCAAGGTTGAACCCTTTTGGTTCCACGTAGAACCTATTCCACAGAGGATTCTACATGGAACCCAAAAGGGTTATCCTGTGGGGACAGCCAAATAACCCTTTTGGAAGCCTTTTTGTAGATAGGTACTGAGTGTAGATAGGTACTGTGTTACTCATCCTGATTCATTCAGCATATAATACTACCATCAACATTAGCCTCTTTGTACTATGGCTATTTCATGGGTCTGTGGTAGTACTGTGTATTGACCCAGTGACTGTCTGTTGCTCCTCAGCTCAGCTCTGCTCCTCTACACAGGCCAGGCAGGGAGTTTGGGTCTGTGGTAGTACTGTGTGTTGCTCCTCAGCTCAGGTCTGCTCCTCTACACAGACCAGGCAGGGAGTTTGGGTCTGTGGTAGTACTGTGTGTTGCTCCTCAGCTCAGGTCTGCTCCTCTACACAGGCCAGGCAGGCAGTTTTGGCAGAAGCTCAAAGCACAAGTGGGCTTGTTATGCTACAGTAATGACAGAGCACAAGCGTATGAAGTCTCAGTATCAAACACACTTTCTCTCCCTCTCTTTCTCCCCCCATCTTACCCCACAATGTACCCAAGGCACCAGCAATGCATATGATTGGTCCTTCACACAAGGAGGTGTGGAGCCAAAGACTGGACAGGCATGATGAGGGTGGGTGAAATTGATTTGAGCTGTATCAGCATGTGTGTGTTAGCATGCACGTGTGTGCGAATGTGTGTGTGTGTGTGTACTTGTGCATGCGAGTGCGTGTTTGTGTCGCAGGGATTTAATGCCGGAGATGAGTTGTGTGGATATTTTCAGTAAGGCTGAGCAGTGAGGGGATTATTGGATGTGAAAGAATGTATAACTGAGCATTTCCTGCTGCTGTAGATTTACAAGCAGCCATAAGAAAGCCCAGAAAGGTCCTATAGCCTGCAATGACAATACTAACAAAGGCTAATGTGATACAGTGCTGAATATATTGTGTCGTGGCAGGGTGTGTCTCTGTGAGAGTTTGTATTGAAGTGCACAAACAGTATGGAAGACATTTTCTGGACCACAAATTCAGAGTTGTTATTAATAAGACATTGTGAATGGTTTAAATATCTATACATGCTTATGAATGCTTATAATTCAGCATAAATATTACACATGCTTGTTAATTGTAACACTTATAAATGACATAGAGAGAGAGAGGAGGGGGAGAGAGAGAGAGAGTGAGAGAGAGAGAGGTGGAGAAAGGTGGGAGAGGGAGAGAGAGGGGTAATGTGGGAGAGAGGGGAAATTGGGAGCGGGAAAGAGAGAGGAGGAAGGAAGGAAGGTTGAGAGAGAGCGGAAGAGAGAGAGAGGAAAGAGAGGGAAAGACGGATATCATCACATTTATTAATAGTTGATATAACGGTGTGTAATAGTGAGTGTCCTCGGGTGGTCGTCTGACCTCTGTGTGACCTCCGTGTGACCTCCGTGTGACCCTCTATATGACATGGGTCAGGATGAGACCAGCCACACCAACCCACAGCCATTACTACAGTCATTATGTTGTGGCTCGGTTGGTAGAGCATGGTGCTTATGATTCCTGCTGAAGCCAGCATGTATGCACACACTACTGCAAGAGTCATATAATCAGTATAGATCTGGCCAAAACATGTCTGATGTGTTTCTCAATACAACATTTTCTATTTGCATGTCTGTATGACTGATCTTCATTTGGGTGACTGATCAGCCCTTTGTCTGTGTGTGTGTTTGCGTAGTGCATACATACCACCGCAAATACAGACATATACCACAGACTTCATCAGTCCATGACCTCAGAGACACATCCAAATGGACTCCAGTCATAGTTGATGTTGTTGTTTTTGTTTGTTGTTGTTGTTTTGTTCCTCTCTGGAAAAGCCATTAGTACTCCTGCCTTCTTGGAGTTGTCTTAGTGGACTACTTCAGACACCACTGTTGGCTTTTCTTGGCAGCCAGACAGAGTGCATGAACAAGAAAATCGCTCGCCCTCCATGGATGCTACGCAAATTGCCCGATATGTTTTTGCGACAGTTAAACATCTCTTCAGAGATTACATTTGTATTTGTCTCTCTCTTTTTTTTCTTCATGGATCTCTTCTCCTTGTTTTGTCTTCCTCTCGTCCTCCCTCACTCAGGGATTTGAGATGCCTAACTCCAAATTAAAGCACTCACTTCATCAAATGTGTTGCAGCCGAGTACCGTTTCATGACACAACGCTGCTTTCCCAATTACTGCTGCAACATATCACTGGTGGTGGCTGAGTTGGAGGACATGGACCTTAAACGTAAAGATAAAAAAACATCAGGGGAGCCCTGGTGAGCACAACTAATCACAGGAGAGACGAGGAGTGGGAGGAATACTACCCCCCCCCCCCTCGCGGCTGTGCATTAGAGCAGGGGGAGCTGGGAGTGGAGCTGGCCTTAGAGAGTGGGCTCGAAAATCCTACCTCTCTCCAGGTCTGCTGGTGCTGGACAGGAGTCAGGCATAGAAACACACACTATAGGGCCAGTAATGGGGCTGGATCTGGAGGTGGAGTTGGGGCTTAAACTGGGGCTAGAGGGGGCTAGAGGTGGGGCTAGTAGTGGGCTAGAGGGAGGATTAGAGATGGGGCTAGAGATGGGATTAGAGCTGGGGCTAGAGATGGGATTGGAGCTGGGGCTAGAGGGGGATTAGAGATGGGGCTAGAGATGGGTTTAGAGCTGGGGCTAGAGGTGGGGCTAGAGGTGGGACTAGAGGGGGATTAGAGTGGGGATTAGAGCTGGGGCTAGTAGTGGGCTAGGGGTCGGGCTAGATATGGTGCTCGATATGGGGCTTAAGCTGGGGCTAGATGTGGGGCTAGAGGTGGGGCTAGACGTGGGGCTAGAGGTGGGCTAGAGGTGGGGCTAGAGATGGGCTAGAGGTGAGGCTGGAGATGGAGATGGGGCTAGAGATGGGACTAGAGGTGGGGCTATAGATGGGCTAGAGCTGGGGCTAGAGCTGTGGCTAGATGTGGGGCTAGAGCTGTGGCTCAATGTGGGGCTAGAACTGGGGCTAGAGCTGGGGCTAGAGATGGGGCTAGAGGTGGGGGTACAGATGGGCTAGAGGTGGGGCTAGATATGGGGCTAGAGATGGGGGATAGAGATGGGGCAAGAGGTGGGGCTAGAACTGTGGCTAGATGTGGGGCTAGAACTAGGGCTAGAGATGGGGCTAGAGATGGGCTAGAGCTGGGGCTAGAGCTGGGGCTAGAGGTGGGGCTACAGATGGGCTAGAGGTGGGGCTAGATATGGGGCTAGAGGTGGGGCTAGAGATGGGGCTAGAGATGGGGCTAGAGGTGGGCCTAGAGATGGGGCTACAGCTGTGGCTAGAGGTGGTACAACAGATGGGCTAGACGTGGGGCTAGATATGTGGCTAGAGGGGGCTAGAGATGGGCTAGAGGTGGGGCTAGAGATGTGGATAGAGGGGGGCTAGAGGGGGATTAGAGGTGGGGCTAGTAGTGGGCTAGAGGTCGGGCTAGCTATGGTGCTGGATATGGGGCTTAAGCTTGGGCTAGAGGTTGGGCTAGAAATGGGATAGAGGGGGACTAGAGGTGGGGCTAGTAGTGGGCTAGAGGTCAGGCTAGATATGGTGCTGGATATGGGGCTTAAGCTGCGGCTAGAGGTGGGGCTAGAGTTGGGGCTAGAGGTGGGGCTAGAGATGGGCTAGAGGTGGGGCTAGAGATGGGCTAGAGGTGTGGCTGGAAATAGAGATGGGGCTAGAGATGTGGCTAGATGTGTGGCTAGAGCTGTGGCTAGACGTGGGGCTAGAACTAGGGCTAGATATGGGGCTAGAGATGGGCTAGAGCTGGGGCTAGAGGTGGGGCTACAGATGGGCTAGAGGTGGGGCTAGATGGGGTACTAGAGGTGGAGCTAGAGATGGGGCTAGAGATTGGGCTAGAGGTGGGCCTAGAGATGGGGCTAGAGATGGGGGCTAGAGATGGGGCAAGAGGTGGGGCTAGAAGTGGGGCTAGAGATGTGGCTAGAGGTGGGGCAACAGATGGGCTAGAGGTGGGGCTAGACATGTGGCTAGAGGTGGGGCTACAGATGGGCTACAGGTTGGGCTAGATATGGTGCTGTATATGGGGCTTAAACTGGGGCTAGAGGTTGGGCTAGAGATGGGCTAGAGGGGGGACTAGAGGTGGGGCTAGTAGTGGGCTAGAGGTCGGGATAGATATGGTGCTGGATATGGGGCTTAAGCTGGGGCTAGAGGTGGGGGCTAGAGATGGGCTAGAGGTGGGATAGAGGTGGGGCTGGAGATAGAGATGGGGCTAGAGATGGAACTAGAGGTGGGGCTATAGATGGGCTAGAGCTGGGGCTAGAGCTGTGGCTAGATGTGGGGCTAGAACTGTGGCTAGATGTGGGGCTAGAACTAGGGCTAGAGCTGGGGCTAGAGATGGGCTAGAGCTGGGGCTAGAGGTGGGGCTACAGATGGGCTAGAGGTGGGGCTAGAGATGGGGCTAGAGGTGAGCCTAGAGGTGGGCCTAGAGGTGGGCCTAGAGATGGGGCTAGAGATGGGGGCTAGAGATGGGGCTAGAGGTGGGGCAAGATGTGGGGCTAGAGCTGTGGCTAGAGGTGGAGTGACAGATGGGCTAGAGGTGGGGCTAGATATGTGGCTAGAGGTGGGGCTACAGATGGGCTAGAGGTCGGGCTAGATATGGTGCTGGATATGGGGCTTAAGCTGGGGCTAGAGGTTGGGCTAGAGATGGGCTAGAGGGGGACTAGTGGTGGGGCTAGTAGTGGGCTAGAGGTCGGGCTAGATATGGTGCTGGATATGGGGCTTAAGCTGGGGCTAGAGGTGGGGCTAGAGAAGGGCTAGAGGTGGGGCTGAAGATAGATATGGGGCTAGAGATGGGGCTAGAGGTGGGGCTAGATATGGGCTAGAGGTGGGGCTAGAGATGGGGCTAGAGATGGGGCTAGATATGGGCTAGAGGTGGGGCTAGAGTTGGGGCTAGAGATGGGACTATAGATGGGCTAGATGTGGGGCTAGATAGGGGGCTAGAGGTGGGGCTAGAGGTGGGGCTACAGATAGAGGTGGGCTAGAGGTGGGGCTAGAGCTGGGGCTAGATATGGGGCCAGATGTGGGGCTAGAGATGGGGCTAGAGTGGGGCTAGAGATGGGGCTAGAGGTGGGGCTAGAGATGGGGCTAGAATTGTGGCTAGAGGTGGGGCTAGAGGTGGGGCTAGAGGTGATACCCTCTTTTCTTCCCTCTCTCCCATCTGCTCCCCTTCTGTCTACCTCTCTCTGTGTAGTTTGTCCCTCTCTTCTCTGACCTCTCTACCACATCCAGCAGGGCTACTGGGACAAAACAGAGTAACCATGGTCACCTAATCCCCTCCATCACTCTGCTCATCTGTCACTGTATTACCAAGCAACATAATAAAAATAGAAACACTGCCTGAGGAAATGCAGATCACTGTAAATTGGAGTATTGCATGCCCTAGAAACTAACAATAACTATATGTTTAAACTGACACTCATGTAAGTAAGTTCCCAATCGTCATTTTAGTCCAGACTTGACACCCCTGTGAGCTTGTAAAGATGGATGTGTTGTAGTGCTGTCTGACCGTGGGAAAAGAGAATGTCTTTATCTAAATGGTATTGTACTGCTAATACGCTCCCAGTTATAGTGTTCAATCAGGTTTAATCAAAGCCTTGCTGTGTCTGTGAATGACCCCTGACCGCAGTGAAAAAGGGCTTCAGAGAGGCAGTGTTAAGGGTTCCAGCGCCCTAGCAGCTAAGCCAGCCCCCTTTCTGAAAGCACGCTCACTATTCCAGCTCTTTTGCTGGGAGGGGATGATCAGTGGATTCATCTAGGCAGCACTATTTCCGGTGGACATAGGGGTTTGTGTCGACGAGATCTCAGCATGAACTTTTGAACCTTTTCCACAATAACAGTATCACTACTTTGCTGTAATGCTGTTCAATGTTACCTTTAAGCCTTCAGTAAGCGGGATTTAAAAAATAATGCCCTTGCGCAGGCTGTTTACACACAATCCTCCACACTCCTCCACACCAACTAGCGCTAACCCCTAGCCCTCCCCCGTCTACGATCACACATTATTAGGCCTAGTTTGAGCCCACGCCAGCATAAGCATTCACTTGGTTTATCGTTGGTTAACTTTAATAGCGCTGAAGAATATGTCCAGAATTGCCAGTGTACATATTCATGGTTTGTCCTGCGGATTGGAAATTGGAAGAGACGGAAGCCGAGCGAAAAGGTCCCAGTAATTGGGTATACCCTAGCATTCCAGGGTCAATGTGCTGTGCCATGTCTCTCAGGTCACAGGGGTGAGAACAGGAGGAGTAGAGGAGAAGGTGGAGAAAGGGAGTGGATTGAAGTGAGAGTGCAAGAGTAGATGTGGATGTTTAAGAGGAGGAAGGGACAGGGGACGAGAGAGATATGGGTGCGTCATGCCCAGGGGTTAGAGAGGGGAGAGATGAATATGTCCCATGTCAGGGAAAAGAGAGAGGATGGAGGAAATGGTCAAGAGAGTGGAGGAGAATGGAAGAGGGGAGAGATGATGAGAGACAGTAAAGGAGGACAGGGACAGACTGAAGACAGAGGGAACAGAAGCTGGGGGTAGAGGTTGTGAGGTCCTACAGTATATCAGGCTCTGGGTTAGGGGTAGATGAAAGACCCACTATCCCAAAGTGTGACGTCTGATGAGGTCAGGCACAATCACTTCTTACCCCCAGCCTCCATGCCCTCTGTTGCTACAGTATTAGTCCTCAGGCCCTTTCTAATCAAATAGTTAGTGTGTGATATCTGGTACTCTAATTACTTTCAGTGAAAGATTAGCGTGCTTGATTCAGTAAGACCACTGCTGTTATTTGACATTGTTGTCAAGTTCCAAACAGGGAATAGTGTTTGGGCCTGTAGAAACCTCTGAGTTAAAGCAAAGCTACCCTTCAGGAGAAAACGTGTAGAGAAAATACTGCTTTTGTGTTTTTTCTAACGGGATTCCTGTGTGCTTGGATTTTATCTGGATATATTTCATCCTTTTATTCTTTATTTCTCTCATTTATCCTTTTTGTTCCACTTTAAATAGGATTCCGATGGATTATCGTGGGTCACAAACTACTATAACCTGGCTATATTTTCCATGAAACTTAATACAGACCTATATTTGACATGCCAATGGTATTTTCCATTGGAATCCTTAGTCTCATAGTCAGTCAGTAATATGTGTCAATAACATGGGTATAACAGCAGAGCGTGAGCCAAACCACTTCAATAATCCACTGTAATTGCTTGAATTTCTTATTATGATTTAACTTCACTGTCTGGTTGCTTCCGTGCCTTTGATAATCTAATACACATTCCTTTAATCTTTTCCAGTGTGTGTTGTGTAAATACATTTAATATTGACAAGGAATTCTGCAAAACCACAGTGAACAGCATGTCACAGCTAAAATGATAATTTCCATGGCAGAAAGAAAAGGAGGGAAAGAAAGAAAGAGAGAGAGAGAGAGAGAGAGAGAGAGAGAGAGAGAGAGAGAGAGAGAAAGACATGTAGGCCTATGTTCCATGTCATGTTGTATAAATTATTAAAGATCCACGGAGAGAGTGAGAATCCTGGAGCTGTCTGCCTACATGGCTGAACATCAAGTATACTGGTGGTAACTAGGATTGCAAGGGGAGGGTATTTTACTGGAAACTTTTGTTTACCAGTAAACTGCCAGAATGTTGGTAACTTTCAAGAATTGTATGAAATTTATCACAAGACATCTAGTGGCCCTTTTGGGTATTTCATATTATCACAGGTGTCTGTAATTATCTCTGGCTCTCTGTGTGGCCTGATCACATGTAAAATATCAGATTTAAAAAATATATATTTTAAATAATGAAATAGAACGATAATGCTGTAAAACATTAAATATATTAAATATAAACCATCAATTTAGTGAATACTGTTGGTTTTTAATATGTCTAGGTCACTGCATTTCAGTGCTAGAGGTGTCACTACAGACCCTGGTTCGATTCCAGGCTGTTTCACAACCGGCCGGGATTGGGAATCGCATAGGGCAGCGCACAATTGGCCCAGCGTCGTCCGATTTAGGGTTTGGCCGGGATAGGCCGTCATTTTGAATAAGAATTAGTTCTTAACTGACTTGCCTAGTTAAATAAAGGTTTAATTAAAAACTCATGTGGGTTTCAGCATGAAATATCCTTTATATATTTCTTTACACACATTTATTTTGTTATATTATGTCAATATGTATTTGTTGTCAATGTTTTGACAACAAACTGGTGGAAGAGTTGCAGAGTTTAATTGAGAATAATCCAATTGTTGATTAGATGCTTTTTTTTGGGATGATATCGATTAGAAATTCATGGACAACAGAAGACAGCCCTATTGGGTAAAAGACCAAGTCCATATCATGGCAAGAACAGCTCGAGCATCTTCAAGAGCAGTTGCAAAACCATCAGGTGCTATGATGAAACTGGCTCTCATGAGGACCGCCACAGGAAAGGAAGACCCAGAGATGCCTCTACTGCAGAGGATAAATTCATTAGAGTTAACTGTCTCTCATGAGGACCACCAGAGATGCCTCTGCTGCAGAGGAAAGTTAACTGAAGACCGCCACAGAAAGATGCCAGATTTCTCTGCTGCAGAGGATAAATTCATTAGAGTTAACTGTCTCTCATGAGGACCGCCACAGGAAAGGAAGACCCAGAGATGCCTCTACTGCAGAGGATAAATTAATTAGAGTTAACTGTCTCTCATGAGGACCGCCATAGGAAAGGAAGACCCAGAGATACCTCTGCTGCAGAGGATGAGTTCATTAGAGTTACCAGCCTCAGAAATTACAGCCCAAATAAATGCTTCACAGAGTTCAAGTAACAGACACATCTCAACATCAACTGTTCAGAGGAGACTGTGTGAATCAGGCCTTCATGGTCGAATTGCTGCAAAGAAAACAGCAATTGGCTTACTGGGGCTCTCTCATGCCGTCCCTGGAAGGGGTGCGTCACCTGAGTGGGTTGATTCACTGATGTGGTCATCCTGTCTGGGTTGGCGCCCCCCTTGGGTTGTGCCATGGCGGAGATCTTTGTGGGCTATACTCAGCCTTGTCTCAGGATGGTAAGTTGGTGGTTGAAGATATCCCTCTAGTGTTGTGGGGGCTGTGCTTTGGCAAAGTGGGTGGGGTTATATCCTTCCTGTTTGGCCCTGTCTGGGGGTGTCCTCGGATGGGGCCACAGTGTTTCCTGACCCCTCCTGTCTCAGCCTCCAGTATTTATGCTGCAGTAGTTAATGTGTCGGGGGGCTAGGGTCAGTTTGTTATATCTGGAGTACCTCTCCTGTCCTATTCGGTATCCTGTATGAATCTAAGTGTGCGTTCTCTAATTCTCTCTTTCTCTCTCTCTCTCTCTCGGAGGACCTGAGCCCTAGGACCATGCCCCAGGACTACCTGACATGATGACTCCTTGCTGTCCCCAGTCCACCTGGCCGTGCTGCTGCTCCAGTTTCAACTGTTCTGCCTTATTATTATTCGACCATGCTGGTCATTTATGAACATTTGAACATCTTGGCCATGTTCTGTTATAATCTCCACCTGGCACAGCCAGAAGAGGACTGGCCACCCCACATATGCTCTCTCTAATTCTCTCTTTCTTTCTCTCTCTCGGAGGACCTGAGCCCTAGGACCATGCCCCAGGACTACCTGACATGATGACTCCTTCCTGTCCCCAGTCCACCTGACCGTGCTGCTGCTCCAGTTTCAACTGTTCTGCCTTATTATTATACGACCATGCTGGTAATTTATGAACATTTGAACATCTTGGCCATGTTCTGTTATAATCTCCACCCGGCACAGCCAGAAGAGGACTGGCCACCCCACATAGCCTGGTTCCTCTCTAGGTTTCTTCCTAGGTTTTGGCCTTTCTAGGGAGTTTTTCCTAGCCACCGTGCTTCTACACCTGCATTGCTTGCTGTTTGGGGTTTTAGGCTGGGTTTCTGTACAGCACTTTGAGATATCAGCTGATGTACGAAGGGCTATATAAATAAATTTGATTTGATTTGATTTGAAAACACTACTAAAGGACACCAATAAGAAGAAAAGACTTGGTTGAGCCAAGAAACACAAGCAATTTACGTTAGACCGGTGGAAATCTGTCCTTTGGTCTGATGAGTACACATTTGAGATGTTTGGTTCCTACCGCTGTGTCTTTGAGAGATGTAGAGTAGGTGAACAGAATGTCTCTGCGTGTGTGGTTCCCACTGTGAAGCATGGAGGAGGAGGTGTGATGGTGTGTGTGGGGGGGGTTGCTGGTGACACTGTCAGTGATTTATTTAGAATTCAAGGCACACTGAACCAGTATGGCTACCACAGCATTCTGCAGCGATATGCCATCCCATCTGGTTTGCACTTAGTAGGACTATCATTGGTTTTTCAACAGGAAAATGACTCAACACACTTCCCGGCTGTATAAGGGCTATTTGACCAAGAGGGAGAGTGATGGAGTGCTGCATCAGATGACCTGGCCTCCACAATCAACCAACCTCATCCCGATGGAGATTGTTTGGGATGAGTTAGACTGCAGAGTGAAGGAAAAGCAGCCAACAAGTGCTCAGGATATGTGGGAAATCATTCAATACTGTTGGAAAAGCATTCCAGGTGAAGTTGGTTGAGAGAATGCCAAGAGTGTGAAAAAATAGAACATATATTTTGATTTGTTTAACACTTTTTTGGTTATTACATGATTCCATCTGTGTTATTTCATATTGTTGATGTCCTCACTATTATTCTACAATGTAGAAAATAGTAAAAATAAAATGTAAACCTTGAATGGGTAGGTTTGTCCAAATGTTTGACTGGTACTGTATATATTCATGCATGAAGTAACAAAGTTACCATAGATTGCCATAGATTTTCTGTAAATTATCAAAATTACTGAAGATTCTGGTAATTTTGTTAAATTACAATGAACTTTGCAACCCTACAAGTTACAGAAGGGTCTCAAAGGTTATCCACTTGAACCCAAAATGATAACATGGTTGTTTGACTCGACCTTTCCATGTCACATTCAGTCCCATCCATCCGGTGTGTAAAACCTGTACAGAGTGAGCCACCAGGCTAGGCTATACAGTGCAACACTGAGACAATACATTTACACCTTGTGGTCTCCTTCACCCCTGCAGATCCATAGGTGACACAAACACAGTGCATTGGGCGTAAGGACCGCATTAAGGACCCTGGTCCTTTGGCACAGAGGCATGGGAGAGGGAGATGAGGAAGGGGCTTGTTTGCCCAGACACAATTCCAGAGATTAGACTTTTTTGCAATAAGCACCTTCCGCTTTCAGATCAATTAAAATTCTCACTTGACTATGCATATTAGATGTGTGTGTGTGTGTGTGTGTGTGTGTGTGTGTGTGTGTGTGTGTGTGTGTGTGTGTGTGTGTGTGTGTGTGTGTGTGTGTGTGTGTGTGTGTGTGTGTGTGTGCACCCGCATGCATATGTGTGTGGTGGATCCAAAGCCAATAGTTGTGACCATGGAGATGATTTTATAGATATGAGGCTCGTGTTACAGAGCTCCTGTTCCTATTATCCTGCTCTGTCTGTCAGGGTCTCACTGCACTTGAGACAGCTGGCCCAGGAACCTGATCCCCAGCCCAGGCAGCCAGCCCCCACCACCACCGCCACCCAGAGATCCCAACTGCCTGACAATACACACTACAAACACCCCACCTCTCTCCATACCATCACTCCTTTTCACTGCCAGAAAGACATACAAAAAAAACTTAACTGATAGATCTGGCTGGACACCGAAGGGAATAATGGGTAAGGTACAACTAAAGAAAAATTCAAGTGATGGATAGAACAGAGAAAAGAGGAGAGTGGGGAGCATGCATCTGGAGGTGGAGAAGTACCTAAGAGCATTTTGAAGTTTACTGTCATCAGTCCTGCCCTGGAGGCAGAACTAAGCGGTTTCTGCTAGATGGGCCCAGCTGATAGTGCCAATTATTTTAATGATTATTTCATTGGAAAAGTGGGCAAACTTAGGCAGGAAATGCCAACAACAAACGGTGAGCAAATGTATTCAGGCATAAAAAAACTAATAATGCAAGTTTGACTTTTGTAAAGTTAGTGTGGGAGAGGTGGAAAAATTATTGTTATCGACCAATAATGACAAACCTCCTGGTATTGACAACTTAGATGGAAAGCTACTGAGGATGGTAGCTGACTCTATAGCCACTCCGGTCTGTCATATTTTTAATCTGAGCCTAGAAGAAAGTCTTTGTCCTCAGGCCTGGAGGGAAGCCAAAGTAATTCCGCTACCCAAGAGTGGCAAAGAGGCCTTTACTGGTTCTGACAGCATACCTTTAAGCTTGCAGCCAGCTCTTAAGAAACTGTTGGAAAAAATGATGCTTGACCAAATGCAATGCTATTTCTCTGTAAACAAATTAACAACAGACTTCCAGCATGCTTATAGAGAAGGGCACTCAACATGTACTGCACTGACACAAATGACTGATGATTGGTTGAAAGAAATTGATAATAAGAAGATTGTGGGAGCTGTACTGTTAGATTTCAGTGCAGCCTTTGATATTATTGACCATAACCTGTTGTTGAAAAAATGGTTTTATGGCTTTTCAACCTCTGCCATATTGTGGATTCAGAGCTATCTATCTAGTAGAATTCAAAGGGTTTTCCTTAATGGAAGCTTCTCTAATGTAAAACATTTAAAGTGTGGTGTACCGCAGGGCAGCTCTCTAGGCCCTCTACTCTTTTCTATTTTTACCAATGACCTGCCACTGGCATTAAACAAAGCATGTGTGTCCATGTATGCTGATGATTCAACCATATATGCATCAGCAACCACAGCTAATGAAGTCACTGAAACTCTTAACAAAGAGTTGCATTCTGTTTTGGAATGGGTGGCCGGTAATTCACTGACCTTGGGCATCTCTAAAACGAAAAGCATTGTATTTGGTACAAATCATTCGTTAAGTTCTAGACCTCAGCTGAATCTGGTTATGAATGGTGTGGCTGTTGAACAAGTTGAGGAGACTAAATTACTTTCTGGTACTTTAGATTGCAAACTACTGTCATGGTCAAAACATGTAGATTCAATGGTTGTAAAGATGGGGTGAAGTCTGACCGTAATAAAGAGATGCTCTGCTTTTTTGACACCACACTCCAAAAAGCAAGTCCTGCAGGCTCTAGTTTTGTCTAATCTTGATTATTGTCCAGTCATGTGGTCCAGCGCTGCAAGGAAAGACCTAGTTAAGCTGCAGCTGGCACAGAACAGAGTGGCACGTTTTGCTCTTAATTGTAATCAGAGGGCTGATATAAATACTATGCATGCCAGTCTCTCATAGCTAAGAGCTGAGGAGAGACTGTCAGCATCACTTATTCTTTTAACAAGAAACATTAATGTGTTGAAAATACCAAATTGTTTGCATAGTCAACTTACACACAACTCTGAAACACACGTATCCCACCAGACATGCCACCAGGGGTCTTTTCACAGTCCCCAAATCCAGAACAAATTCAATAAAGCGTTCAGTATTATACAGCGCCCTAATTGCATGGAACTTCCTTCCATCTCATATTTCTCAAATAAACAGCAAACCTGATTTCAAAAAACAGATAAGGCGATGTCTCACGGCACAACGCCTATTTGACCTAGATAGTTTGTGTGTGTATTGATGTGTAGGCTACATTTGCCTTTAAAAAATGTTATGTAGTTCTGTCCTTAAGCTGTTCTTGTCTATTGATGTTCTGTATTATGTAATTCTATATCATGTTTTGTGTGGACCCCAGGAAGAGAGGTTGCTGCTTTTGCAACAGCTAATGGGGATTCTAATAAAATACCAAATACTAAAAAGTCTAAATAGGTTATATCATAAAAATGTATAAAAACAAACATTTGCAATGTTGGTGATCATTTAAGGTTAATGTTAGGCATTCGGGCTAGCAGTGTGGTTTAGGTTAGGTTTAAGGTTAGGGGTTCGTTTTCAAATCAGATTGTATTACTTTGTGCGTACGGCCCAGTACATCCCTGGGGCCAAGCTTCCTGCCATCCAGGACTTCTATACCAGGAGGTGTCAGAGGAAGGCCCTAAAAATGTTCAAAGACCAGCCACCCTAGTCATAGACTGTTCTCTCTGCTACCACATGGCAAGCGGTACCGGAGCGCCAAGTCGAGGTCCAAAAGGCTTCTTAATAGTTTCTACCCACAGGCTATGAGACTCCTTAACCTTTCTAGCACACAACGTTCCGCTGAAAAGGCCGCGCGCAAAATTCTACATATATATTTTTTAAATATGTAACTTTCACACATTAACAAGTCCAATACAGCAAATGAAAGATAAACATCTTGTTAATCTACCCATTATGTCTGATTTCAAAAAATGCTTTACAGCTAAAGCACAACATATGATTATGTTAGGTCATAGCCAAGTTGAAAAAACACACAGCCATTTTTCCTGCCAAAGATAGGCGTCACAAAAAGCAGAAATATAGATAAAATTAATCACTAACCTTTAATGATCTTCATCAGATGACACTCATAGGACATCATGTTACACAATACATGTATGTTTTGTTCGATAATGT
The DNA here is from genome assembly GCF_018296145.1 of Oncorhynchus tshawytscha. Classification (NCBI taxonomy): domain Eukaryota; kingdom Metazoa; phylum Chordata; class Actinopteri; order Salmoniformes; family Salmonidae; genus Oncorhynchus; species Oncorhynchus tshawytscha. The sequence continues at coordinate 13,603,290 of NC_056432.1, forward strand.
GCATATTTATATCCTAAAATCTCAGTTTACATTGGCGCCTTACGTGCAGTAATGTTTTGATTCCAAAACATCTGGTGATTTTGCAGAAATACTCATTGATAAAAGATACATTGATAAAAGATACAAGTAGTATTCACAGAATTAAAGATAGACTTCTCCTTAATGCAACCGCTGTGTCAGATTTTTAAAAAACTTTACGGAAAAAGCATTATCTGAGAACGGCGCTCAGAACCCAAAACAGCCAGAGGAATAGCCGCTATTTTGGAATCAACAAAGTTCGAAACAACACCATAAATATTCACTTACCTTTGATGATCTTCATCAGAAGGCACACCCAGGAATCGCAGTTCGACAATAAATGACTGATTTGTTCCATAAAGTTCCATCATTTATGTCCAAATAGCCACTTGTTGTTAGCGTGTTCAGCCCAGTAATCAATCTTCATGAGGCACAGGCACTTCATCCAGACAAAAACTCAAAAATTTCCATCACAGTCCTTTAGAAACATGTCAAACGATGTATGGAATCAATCTTTAGGATGTTTTTAACATAAAACATCAATAATGTTCTAACCGGGGAAGACGTTCTTCTTCAGAAAAGCACTGGAACGAGAGGTAACTCTGTCGGGAGCGCGCATCATGAGACCAAGGCTCTCTGCCAGACCACTGACTCAAAGAGCTCGTATGATCCCCTCCTTTATAGTAGAATCCTCAAACCAGTTTCTAATGATGGTTGACATCTTAGTGGAAGCCGTAGGAAGTGCAACTTTATCCATATCTCAATGTGTACTTGGTAGGCCAAGCTTTGAAAAACTACAAACCTCAGATGTCCCACTTCCTCGTTGGATTTTTCTCAGGTTTTTGCCTGCAATATGAGTTCTGTTATACTCACAGACATCATTCAAACAGTTTTAGAAACTTCAGGGTGTTTTCTATTCAATACTAATAATATGCATATATTAGCATCTGGGACAGAGTAGGAGGCAGTTCACTCTGGGCATACTATTCATCCAAAAGTGAAAATGCTGCCCCCTATCCCAAAAAGGTTACAGCTACTCAAAGGGCTACCCAGACTCCTTTTTTACACTGCTGCTACTCTCTGTTGATAATCTATGCATTTAACTTTGCATTTAACTTGAACTCTACCTACATGTACATACTACCTCAATTACCCCAACTAACTGGTGCCCCTGCACATTCCCTACTGTATTTATTTAATTTATTTATTTTGCTCCTTTGCACCCCATTATTTTTATTTCTACTTTGCACATTCTTCCACTGCAAATCTACCATTCCAGTGTTTTACTTGCTATATTGTATTTACTTCGCCACCATGGCCTTTTTTTTTCCTTTACCTCCCTTATCTCACCTCATTTGCTCACATCGTATATAGACTTGTTTCTACTGTATTATTGACTGTATGTTTGTTTTACTCCATGTGTAACTCTGTGTCGTTGTATGTGTCGAACTGCTTTGCTTTATCTTGGCCAGGTCGCAATTGTAAATGAGAACTTGTTCTCAACTTGCCTACCTGGTTAAATAAAGGTGAAATAAATAAATAAAATAAAAAATTGACTCTGTACTGGTAGTCCTGTATATAGCCTCCACATTGACTCTGTACTGGTAGTCCTGTATATAGCCTCCACATTGACTCTGTACTGGTAGTCCTGTATATAGCCTCCACATTGACTCTGTACTGGTAGTCCTGTATATAACCTCGCTTGTTATTTTATTACTGCTGTTTAACTATTTGTTACTTTTATTTTCTACTTGTTTATTTTTAACTTAACACTTATTTTTTTATGTAACTTCTTAAAGCATTTTTTTTAACCTTTATTTAACCAGGCAAGTCAGTTAAGAACAAATTCTTACTTTCAATGACGGCCTAGGAACAGTGGGTTAACTGCCTGTTCAGGGGCAGAACGACAGATTTGTACCTTGTCAGCTCGGGGGTTTGAACTTGCAACCTTTCGGTTACTAGTCCAACACTCTAGGCTACCCTGCCGCCCCACTTAAGGGCTTGTAAGCAAGCATTTCACTGAAAGGTCTACACCTGTTTATTCGGCGCATGTGACAAATACAATTTGATTTGATTTGATTTGTGGCTGTGTTAGCTAGTGACCACTCTGCAGAGCTGCTTCCAGTACATGAGTCATCATAAATGCCAAACTGCATGGCTAGAGGTCTTCACTTCTCTAGTACAGCTAAAGCAGATCTCTTCTCATTGCTTTAGCTCCCTCCCTCCCTTCCTCCCCCTCCCTCCCTCCCTCCCTTCCTCCCCTCCTACCTCCCTCCCTTCCTCCCCCTCCCTCCCTCCCTCCCTCCCCTCCTCCCCCTCCTACCTCCCTCCCTTCCTCCCCTCCTACCTCCCTTCCTCCCCTCCTACCTCCCTCCCTGCATGTGTAGAGTTAGTTTTTCCCCAGGCATATGTTTAGATATGGGTGCTAGCTGCTTGTGATTGGTTTGCTGCCAATGGAAGTAGGTCAAACCCCTCTGTGTTTTCTTCATATTTCCAGTTTTATTCTACTTACTCTCCTCAACCTACGATTTATTATCATGGCTGAACAAAGAAACAGTGGGCTGATATTCACAATGTTTCTACTGCTTTATTTCAGTCCATTTTCTTTCTGTCCACGACAGGATCTTCACATTGAACGTAACACTGTACAGCACTCATGTTGGTCTCACCATTGATTTTGTGTGAATTGCAAGCAGGCTTTGGAGTTTTTTTGTCCTCTGTTTGGTCGGCTATATATTTTGACCAGATGGTTTTAGCCCGCCAGGTCTGGTTCAACAAGATGACAGATAAGTTTTAGCACCCTAGGTCTGGTTCAACAAGATGGACAGAAAGGTTTTAGCACCCCAGGTCTGGTTCAACAAGATGGACAGATAGGTTTTAGCACGCCAGGTCTGGTTCAACAAGATGACAGATAGGTTTTAGCACCCCAGGTCTGGTTCAACAAGATGGACAGAAAGGTTTTAGCACCCCAGGTCTGGTTCAACAAGATGACAGATAAGTTTTAGCACCCTAGGTCTGGTTCAACAAGATGACAGAAAGGTTTTAGCACCCTAGGTCTGGTTCAACAAGATGACAGATAAGTTTTAGCACCCTAGGTCTGGTTCAACAAGATGACAGATAGGTTTTAGCACCCCAGGTCTGGTTCAACAAGATGACAGATAGGTTTTAGCACCCCAGGTCTGGTTCAACAAGATGGACAGAAAGGTTTTAGCACCCCAGGTCTGGTTCAACAAGATGACAGAAAGGTTTTAGCACCCCAGGTCTGGTTCAACAAGATGACAGAAAGGTTTTAGCACCCCAGGTCTGGTTCAACAAGATGACAGATAGGTTTTAGCACCCCAGGTCTGGTTCAACAAGATGACAGATAGGTTTTAGCACCCCAGGTCTGGTTAAACAAGATGGACAGAAAGGTTTTAGCACCCCAGGTCTGGTTCAACAAGATGACAGATAGGTTTTAGCACCCCAGGTCTGGTTCAACAAGATGACAGATAGGTTTTAGCCCCCTAGGTCTGGTTCTCATGACTTCATGTTCCATCATGTTCTTCAGATCAGGGTTGGGGGTTGGGACAGGAAAGGGGGCGGTTTGGAGTGCTGAGGTGGGTTGGAAAGGGGAGCAGGAGGGGATTGGATTGGGAATTTGGGGTTGGCTGAAAACAAAGCTCAGGCAGAACATGTGACCAGGTTTGCCACAGCTCTTCCTCTCACCTTTTTAGGCCAAAGGTCAGTGTGTGAGAGGGACAAGACATTGTTTTTTGCATGGACACGTTTTGAAATAAAATAATGTATCTGTCCTCTCTGTTTCAGCATCTGCATAAATGATGTTCAGGCGAAGAGGGGTCATAATCAGCTTTACATTGTTTTCAATGCACAAGAAGTTATCATCTTGACTTAAAAAAATATGTCTTCAGTGTATGAGCATGTCTTTGTCACATGCGGGTATTTTGTCAACTCAGCTGAGCTGAAGTGTTGGCTCTATCCCCCTTTTCCCATTTCCCTAACATCTCTCCCACCCTCACACTCCCTCCTCTGCTGTTCTCAGTTCTAACTCCCTCTATCCAAACTGGCCCATGTCAAGTCTCACAGCCCCTTCATGGAGCAGTGAAAGGCACTTCTGGAGTCAATAATTGTGAACATGATAAGTCCCACCTTAAATCCCACCATGAGGCTACAACAGGGTTCCACATGTAATTCTAAGCCCTATTATTCGCCCACTAATGCTAGTGCAGGATGGCGAATCACGGCACCGCCTGCAGCCATATAAGAATTAGAAATAAATATGCATAGGAACCAGATAAATATAAAGAGAGGCAAATCTGCCATGAGACCGTGTGTGGCGCCGCAATTTGCGAGCGACAGGGAGAATTCGCAACAGCTCTTTCGGTAATTGTTGGATTAAATTCAGTGGCTACGGACGGAGTTAATGTGCAGCATAATTTACACGAAAGAAAGCTCAATCAAATGTTGGCATATTAAGGAAATGTGTTTTGCCACCACGTTTCAGCGCCTCATTTCAGGGGCTGGTGGTGTTAGATGCCGTCGGCACCGAAGAGTAGTAGAGTGTGTCTCCATATCAGGGTGTTTATCTATCTGTTTATTGACTGTATCACCACACCACTTAATGAGAGCAGTTTAGCCTGGGTGCCGGGTGGATTTATCCAGCTGCACAGACCCTTTGATGTTTAAGTATATGTGTAATATTATTTCACTGAGCCTGGACAAGACAAATTCCTCAAGCCTGTTTCCTAAAGATCTACTAGCTCCTTATTTCCATTGTCCACACTCTTATCCCCTCTCTTCACCAGGAAAGTTGCACGGTTCCTCCACTCAGCCACACCTTATAGGTGGAGGTAGCTGTCTGTTAACTAAACAGCTAATTATTCAATCAGAAAGCTGGTTACTAAAATATGTTCCTTTAGCCAGTTCTGATATTCACATGTACTCGCTGTCTTCTTCCTTCCTCTACATGAATTATAATCCAGGGACTGGGAGATACTAGAACTCAGACTAAGCCTTCCTCATCCCAGACCAGCAAACTGGGAACATTCCTAGAACATTAGCTAAGATTCCATTGAAGTTCCAGATAAAGTTTTTTTTAACAATAGGATGAGGACATCCCCAAACATTCAAAGCTCTCCTAACTTTCACTAAAATCTTGTGCACAACATCTGTAACAATCACCACAGAACATTGCCCAACAGTTCTCATTAGGTTTCCAAGTAATGTAATAACACAATGTACCTGTATGTTTTCCCAGCAAATCAAAACTGGTTCCCAGAACATTTTTATACAACGTTTATTTTAGTGTGCAAAAACACACTCAGATGTTACAATAACTTTCCCAGAACACATTTCTTCTATTCTTTAAAAGTTCCTAAAGCATTTATTTAGGTTGTGTGAACATTGTGGGAATGTGACAGGAGACAGGTTCCCAAAACAGTAAAACTGTCCAGATGTGCTGACATTCAGATAATGATTGTATCAGGGTGCACAAAATATTCCTTTGATGTTGCAAGAATATTGACAGAACAGCCTTTCTGAGTTCTTTAAAGGTTCCCAGAACATTTAATTAGGTTGTGGGAACAGTGTGGATACATTATAAGAGATAGGTTCCCAAAACACAAAATATGCTCAGTTGAGATGACATTCAAGCAATGTTTAAGTTAGGTTGCACAGGACATTCCCTTAATGGAACATTAATACATGGAATACTAGTCACTTTAATAATGGTTAAATGTTAGGCATTACTCATCTCATATTTATATCCTGTGTTCCATTCTATTCTACTGTATCTTAGTCTATGCCGCTCTGATGTTGCTCATCCATATATTAATATTTTTTAAATTCCATTCCTTTACTTAGATTTGTGTGTATTGGGTATATGTTGTGAAATTGTTAGATGTTACTTGTTAGATATTACTGCACTAGAAACACAAGTATTTCGCTACACCCGCAATAACATCTGCTAAACACATGTAAGTGACCAATAAAATGTGATTTTGATTTAATGTTGTAAGAATGTTGACAGAACACCTGGTCTAATTAAGTTATAGGAGTTGATATTCACAAAGGTTGACAGAACACCTGGTCTTATTAAGTTATGGGAGTTGATATTCACAAAGGTTGAAAGAACACCTGGTCTAATTAAGTTATGGGAGTTGATATTCACAAAGGTTGACAGAACACCTGGTCTAATTAAGTTATGGGAGTTGATATTCACAAAGGTTGAAAGAACACCTGGTCTAATTAAGTTATGGGAGTTGATATTCACAAAGGTTGACAGAACACCTGGTCTAATTAAGTTATGGGAGTTGATATTCACAAAGGTTGACAGAACACCTGGTCTAATTAAGTTATAGGAGTTGATATTCACGAAGGCTGACAGAACATTCCCGCAACGTTGCATAGTATTAGTTTATATGACGTTCATAGCATATTTGTTTGAAGATTACCATAATATTCTATTGATGTTCACACAACAAACATCTTACCTTGTCTTGGAGGTCCTCAGAATATTTTGAAAATGTTATATTTCAGTTTGACCTGATGTAACATTACCAGCTCCTTAACAGTTTGGAATAGATGCCCGTTATGGTGCTTTCCTGATGTAACTGTAATGTAGGCCGACGACAAGGTGATATCGACTCATGGCATTTTCATTTCATTCATAGACCATTTGAACAGCATTTAATCATACAAACAAAATCATATTTTTTCCCACGTTGATAACCTGCACATGTAGGATTTGAACCTGCAGTGTTAGCGTCTCAAGACAGGTATTTAATCCTCTGCACCACTGGTGAAGCTCATTTCTATCTTCTTTGTTCATTATATATCCATGGCAGTGGAGGTGTAGATTACGTCTCACAGTCCGGTGTTCATGGGATTTCTGTAAATGTGACTCCGTGCAGCCAATGGCAATGTTGGCTTTAGGTATAATGCTAGAAGCCTCTTGTAGATTTGACAGCTTGAACACAGATCCAACTCTAACACCAATAAAATCACATCTATGTGAATGTTGGCTAAACCACATCTATGTGAATGTTGGCTAAACCACATCTATGTGAATGTTGGCTAAACCACATCTATGTGAATGTTGGCTAAACCACATCTATGTGAATGTTGGCTAAACCACATCTATGTGAATGTTGGCTAAACCACATCTATGTGAATGTTGGCTAAACCACATCTATGTGAATGTTGGCTAAACCACATCTATGTGAATGTTGGCTAAACCACATCTATGTGAATGTTGGCTAAACCACATCTATGTGAATGTTGGCTAAACCACATCTATGTGAATGTTGGCTAAACCACATCTATGTGAATGTTGGCTAAACCACATCTATGTGAATGTTGGCTAAAGCGGATCTGTTAGAATCAAGCCCTAAATGCAGTCTGAAATGCAGAATTCAGACAAACTGTAAAGAAATAAAACATTGTGTAAAAATGTACTGTTTGACTTTAAAAAGCACACCCTATATCATTCCTAGATTAAGACACTTGATGTGATCTGAAAAGCAAAATTGAACCTAGATCAGGCTCATAGTCTTGAATACCTTGTAAACATGGGCCCAGAAGTATGCAGCCTATCAAGAGAATGGGTGAAGTGAACCCTGTTACCAGTATATCCCTGGGTTTGTTATGTCTTGGAAAGCTAAAAGGAAGCATGCAATTCCTGATTGAAGTATTACAATGTAAATGTACTTTTAATCCGTATGTCTGCATATTTCAAGACACGGCATATGAGGGGCAGTGAAATACGCAATGGGTTGGCCAACAATTTCTCATCAATCATCTTTTTTTTTAAACATATACTTAATTAAAAACTGGAAATCAACCAAACCAAACAAAGGTAAAATGCTTTATTATCTAAATGGTGTAAATTCGTGGGCGACTGAGGGAAACAAAATGGTACAGGTTGAGGGCATGTGGCAGAGAGCGATGTGGGGGCGCTGCAGATGGGGGTGTGAGCAGGTGAGTCTGAGCAGGGGTGTTGTTGTGGATGTTTGTGTGCCTCTGTATGTTGTGCTTTGTATGTGTTTGTTTGTATTGTTTAAAAATGAATTACTTGGCTTGGGTACCAAACCTTGCAGGTTCAAACCCTACATGTACAGATTATCAACATATTGTTTTATTTCACCTTTATTTAACCAGGTAGGCCAGTTGAGAACACCTTTATTTAACCAGGTTGGCCAATTGAGAACAAGTTCTCATTTATAACTGCGACCTGGCCAAGATAAAGCAAAGCAGTGTGACACAAACAACAACACAGAGTTACACATAAACAAACGTATAGTCAATAACACAAAATAAAAATCTATGTATAGTGTGTGCGAATTGGCCATTGAGGAGAAATAATTACTATTTAGCATTAACACTGGAGAGATAGATGTGCAGATGATGATGAGCAAGTGGAGATACTGGGGTGCAAAAGAGAAAGAGGATGACAAAAAATATGGGGATGAGGTAGTTGATGTGCTATTTACAGATTGGCTGTGTACAGGTACAGTGATCGGTAAGCTGCTCTGACAGCTGATGCTTAAAGTTAGAGAGGGAGATATAAGACTCCAGCTTCAGTGATTTTTGCTATTAGTTCCAGTCATTGGCAGCAGAGAACTGGAAGGAAAGGCGGCCAAAGGAAGTGTTGCTGTCACATTCGTCGTATAGTGGAGACCAAAGCGCAGCATGATTTGAATACATTCTTCTTTTAATAAAACAAAGAAACACTAAACGAACTTACAAAATAACAACACGAACGGGACGCTATATACACTGAGTGCTGACACAGGCAACTACACATAGACAATAACCCACAGATAAACCAAGGAATATGGCTACCTAAATATGGTTCCCAATCAGAGACAATGATAAACAGCTGCCTCTGATTGAGAACCAATCTAGGCAACCATAGAGATATAAACCCGTAGACTAGAAACCCCTAGACATACATAAACCCCTAGACAATACAATAACTAAACACACCACCCTTGTCACACCCTGACCTAACCAAATAATAAAGAAAAACAAAGATAACTAAGGTCAGGGCGTCTTTACATTGATGGGTGGGGACCCTCGATGGAGACCCGGGGCTGGGGATGGTCGCTGGAGACCCCGGGCTGGGGACCGTCACTGGAGACCCCGGGCTGGGGACCCTCGATGGAGACCCGGGGCTGGGGATTGTCCCTGGAGACGCTCTGGACTGGGTACTGTCGCCGGACGCTCTGGACTGGGTACTGTCGCCGGACGCTCTGGACTGGCGATGCACACTGTAGGCCTGGTGTGTGGTGCCGGCACTGGTGGTACCAGGCTGGGGACATGCACCTCAGGGAGAGTGCAAGGAGCAGGAACAGGGAGTACTGGACCCTGGAGGCGCACTGGAGGCCTGGAGACCTTTAAAGAACTCAGAAAGGCTATTCTGTCAACATTATTGCAACATCAATGGAATGTTTTATGCACCCTGATAGAAACATTATCTGAATGTCAGCACAACTGGACAGTTTTAGTGTTTTGGGAACCTATCGCTCATATCTCCACAATGTTCCCAGAACCGAAAGAAACATTCTAGGAACCTTAAAAAATGTGTTCTGGGAACGTTCAAACTTTCCATAATTATCAGCACAACTGGACACTTTTCGTGTTATGAGAACATTTGCTGAGACCTAACGAATATTCTAGGAACTTCACAGAACCAATTTTGTTTTTCTGGGATACTTACAGTGAACTGGATTTGTGTAGCAGAAGTGCCCTGAGTTTGAGAAGTATCTATTGCTTCTAGTGGATCACTCTTCCAAGAGCAGTGGAGGCTTTGCCTCTTCCATCCTGGTAGACTATTAGTGAGCTGTTTGGTCATGTAAATGCCATCTTAAGGCATTGTCTTCCGACAGGTGGCAATAGCCCTACGCAATGCTATAGTCCCTTGACTGACGATGTACAGACAAAAGTTATCTGATGTATGACAATGCTCTTAGGGGCATCAGATATACAGTCTATCACGTCTTTCATTCTAATCATGTTTTATCAGTGAGGTCAAACTGGCTGGTCTTATGATCCTCGAAGTCAACGGCACACACCATAATAGAGTCCGCTGTGATTGATAGGCTTCGTAGCGATACTAGTCACATCTATGATTAATACAGTCTAGCACAAAGCACCGTGTAGACATGACTAGTTTTAATTAACCTGCGGGTGTCTATTAGAGCCTGCTGCGTGTCATCTCCCACGCTGCTACTTTCATTTTAATTAAGCATTATGTTGTACTATAGACCGCTGTTTAACTTCAAAAGTCTTATCAGATCATTTCCCCTTTGCGCTCTCGGTGATAAGAACACGAAAAAGTGGGTTTCCGCGGGAGATTCTTGATTTTGTTCTGTGTAGGAGCAGAGAGAGCAGCTATGAGTTATCTGTGCTGTGCTGTGCTCTCCTCCTCCCGGATTCATCATCAGGCTTCCTCCCTGGAACAGAACATTTATTCTGTGGGAGGGTCCGTGGGTGGGGGTCCCTAACATTTGATGAATGAATGAATGCATCTCTGATTCACTTCTCTTTTATCTCCCCATTTCATCTTCAGTCGTCTCCTCGGAATCTTTTCATTTTTTCTCCCTCTCTCTCGCTTTGTATCTACCCTCTCTCTCTCTCTCTCTCTCTCTCACTCTTTCTGGCCTCTGCTCCTCACTCAAAACAGTGGTTGCCATTGAACTCTTGGCTCTCTGTTGCATCTCTAGGGATCATATCTGAGAGACTGAAAGTCTACTCTCTGACTTGGGTCCAGTGAACTGTGAACTGTTGTTACTTATGTCTGGAGAATTATCTTTCAAATACATCTGGTAAGTTAGTTGGTTAATTAGGTAGCTAATTCACTAATAGCACGTCATTTCATTAGTTGTAGATTACAACACTGCTTTTGTAGAGTTTACATTGAAGTCGAAAGTTCCAGATCCACTGAAGGGCTGATAGGAGCAAGCTGATCCTGTGTAGACTTCTGCTGCAGTGGGAGATTTGCCATTCCCAGCAGCGAGCGCTGCTCCGCTCCATTAGTGTCTTCATGGGAATCGAAGACTTCCTTCGGTTAGACATGTAGCCGAAGATGAGTCAGGGCTGTGCAGTCAGCCCATCCATTGATGCAGGTGCTTTAGCAGCTAGATACCAGCTAGCATCTCTCTGTCTCTTTCTCTGTACTGGTGCTGAAGATGGAGCTGGAGGTCAAGGCACTGCATCAGTCCTACTGCTTTATCAACCCCAACAGCACTGTGCAGAGCAGAGTCGAGCAGCTCTCTCTCTCTGTCTCTCTCTCTCTCTCTCTCTCTCCCTCTCTCTCTCTCTTGCTGTGAGTATCTCGCTCTGTCCCTCAGGGGGTTTAGTTTGTGTGATTCCACACTCCAGCTTCTTTAGCTCAACTTTGCTACTTGGCACTGTGAAGATTTTACTTCTCTCTTATTCCAGGCTCACACAGCCCCTAATGTGATTATGATACGAATAGGCAATACAGATTTGAGATTTCAATGGAAAGGTTTCCCTCGCTGAGAAAGCAAATGTTCGTGTTCCATCGAATGCATGCAGCAGCGTCAATGGAAAGGGATAGAAATCCCAAAGTCAATGATGACCTAGTGTGGAAAAAGACCCCAGTAAACAGGTTGTATGTGAACAGGAAATCTCTGGAGTCATTCTAACTGGCGGGGCTACCATGAGTTGAAACAATTTGAAGGGGAAGTTATGAAATGATCTGATATTTGCCTTGACGGATGGAAAGATAGACTTCAACTGAGAACTCATTGTGTGATTTGTGTTTTATTGTTCCTCTGTAACCTGGTTATTCTGGGATATTTTTCTTTTATGGGATATTTTTCCTTTTTGGGATATTTTTCTGTGACCGTTTGGAGGAAGTGAGGTCATGGATCGTAAGGGGAGGGAAAAGGGCCTCTGGAATCATTTGTTAAAATAACCTTTAATCCCACTGGGCACACACTGGCTGAATCAACATTTCAATTAAATTACATTAAACCAATGTGAACTAGACGTTGAATAGACGTCTGTGTCAAGTGGGATGCCACAGTGGGATAGGTGTCGGGCACACACACATACGCACACTATTATTTTAAATAATAACTGGCCATTGTATATTTAACATGATTGTTGCAGTGTTATTAGGTGATATAGATTGAGTCTAAAAAACATTAGGAACACCTTCCTAATATTGAGCTGCACCCCTTTTGCCCTCAGAACAGCCTCATATCGTTGGGGCATGGACTCTACAAGGTGTTGAAGGCGTTCCACAGGGATGATGGCCCATGTTGACTCCAATGCTTCCCACAGTTGTGTCAAGTTGGCTGGTAGTGGATCTCTACTCTGAATATCATCCCACAGATGCTGAACTAGATTGAGATCTGATGACTGGGCAGTAAGCTGAATTCACTGTCATGTTTGTGAAACCATTCCTGGACAATCCTAGCCTTGTGGCATGGGGCATTATCCTGCTGAGAAAAAACATTTGCATATAGATACACTGCTGCCATGAAGGCATACATCTGATTGGTAAGGACGTTCAGATATCCTGTGGCATTCAAATGTTGCTAACTGTAACCCGTCTGTTGCTCTACACAATTTGTGTCAGCCTCCTATGTCCTCTTTCATCAATGGCCTGTTTTCAACCACTAGCCTCCCGTTGGCTGGATGTCCTTTGGGTGGTGCTTTTCTTGATAGACATGGAAAACTGAAAAAAAAAAAAAAAAAAAACAGTTATTGACACACTCAAACCAACTACCATTCCCTGTTCAAAGGCACTTAAAAATGTTGTCTTGCCCATTCACCCTCTGAATGGCACACATACACAATCCATGTCTCAAGGCTTACAACTCCTTCTTTAACCTGTCTCCTCCCCTTCAGCTACACTGATTGAAGTGGATTTAACAAGTGACATCAGTCAACCAGTCAGCCAGTCTGCCATGCAGTCTTGCAATGAGTCAGGCCCTGAAGCTAACCTCATTAAGACAGGAGAGTCCTCGTCATTAAGCCAGGATCTGTCCTCATCTCTCTCCACCTGCAGGCTAGCGCCAGCCCTGTCAGCTCTCAGCCTTTAATTGAGTTCTCACTGTTCTTTATTTTATTGTCATCATTATACCCTCACATTGTTATCCCCCTCACCAACCCCACCCCCTCACCAACCCCACCCCCTCACCAACCCCACCCCATCACCAACACCACCACCACTCAACATCCACACCCCCTCACCAACCCCACCCCATCACCAACACCACCACCACTCAACATCCACACCCCCTCACCAACCCCCACCGCTCACCAACTCTCACCCCCTCTCCAACCATACCCCCTCATCAACTATCACCCCCTCACCAACCCCCACCGCTCACCAACCCCCAATGCTCACCAACTCTCACTCCCTCGCCAACCCCCACCCCCTCATCAACTGTCACCCCCTCACCAACCTCCACCACCTCACCAACCCCAACCCCCACCCCCTCACCAACCCCAATCCCACCCTCACCCCCACCCAATTCCACCCTCACCTCCTTTTTAAAAATTATTTCAGAGAGTAAGCGCTTTCTCCATATTAAGATGTGAAATTCACTTAGAGAGAGGCTTGAAATAGAATGGAACGAACAATTTACCCTGATCTATTTTTCACCCTCTCTCTTTTCTCTCACTCCCCTACCCCATCCTTGTTACCCCTCCCCCTCTAACTTCTTCCTCTAATTCTCTGTCTTTCTCTCCCCCTCCCTCCTTCGCTCTCTCTCTCAATCTCTCAATCTCAACTCAATTTCTATTTATATTTCAATTTAAGGGCTTTATTGGCATGGGAAACATTTGTTAACATTGCCAAAGCAAGTGGAAAAAAGTGGAAAAGTAATGTACTGTAAACATTACACTCACAAAGTTCCAAAAGAATAAAGATATTTTAAATGTCATATTATGTGCAAATAGTTACAGTACAAAAGGAAAAATAAAAATACATAAATATGTGTTGTAATTACAATGGTGTTCTTCACTAGTTGCCTTTTTCTTGTGGCACCAGGTCACAAATCTTTCTGCTGTGATGCACAGTGTGGTATTTCACCCAGTAGATATGGGAGTTTATCAGCATTGGGTTTGTTTTTGAATTCTTTGTGGATCTATGTATTCTGAGGTAAAAATGTATCTCTAATATGGTCCTACATTTGGCAGGAGGTTAGGAAGTGCAGCTCAGTTTCCATCTCATTTTGTGGGCAGTGTGCACATAGCCTGAATTCTCTTGAGAGTCAGGTCTGCCTACGGTGGCCTTTCTCAATAGCAAGGCTATGCTCACTGAGTCTGTACATTGTCACATCTTTCCTTCATTTTGGGTCAGTCACAGTGGTCAGGTATTCTGCCACTGTGTACTCTCTGTTTAGGGCCAAAATAGCATTCCACTTTGCCCTGTTTTTTTGTTAATTAATTCCAATATGTCAAGTAATTATCTTTTTATTTGGTTGGGTTTAATTGTGTTGCTGTCCTGGGACTCTGTGGGATCTGTTTGTGTTTCTGTACAGAGCCCCAGGACCAGCTTGCTTAGGGGACTCATCTCCAATGTCATCTCTCTGTAGGTGATGTCATTGTTATGGAATCGCTTCCTTTTAGGTGGTTGTAGAATTTAACGGCTCTTTTCTGGATTTTGACAATTAGCGGGTATCTATCAAATTCTGCTCTGTATGTATTATTTGGTGCTTTACATTGTACACAGAGGATATTTTTACAGAATGCTGCAAGCAGTCTCAATTTGGTGTTTGTCCCATTTTGTGAATTCAATTCTTGGTTGGTGAGTGGATTCCAGACCTCACAACCATAAAGGGCAATGGGTTCTATAACTGAATATATTAAGCCAGATCATAATTGGTATGTCGAATTTTATGTTCCTTTTGATGGCATAGAAGGCCCTTCTTGCCTTGTCTCTCAGATCGTTCACAGCTTTGTGGAAGTTATCTGTGGCACTGATGTTTAGGCCAAGGTATGTATCGTTTTTTGTGTGCTCTCTGGAAATGATGTCTAGATGGAATTTGTATTCGTGGTCCTGGCAACTGGACCTTTTTGGAACACCATTATTTTTGTCTTACTGAGATTTACTGTTTGGGCCCAAGTCTGACAGAATCTGTGCAGAGATCTAGGTGCTACTGTAGGACCTCCTTGGTTGAGGACAGAAGCACCAGATCATCAGCAAACAGTAGACATTTGATGTCAGATTCAAGTAGGGTGAGGCCGGGTGCTGCAGACTGTTCCAGTGCCCGCGCCAATTCATTGATATTTATGTTGAAGAGGGTGGGGCTTAAGCTGCATCCCTGTCTCACTCCACGACCCTGAGGAGAAAAATGTGTTTTATGCCAATTTTTGTTTGTGTACATGGATTTTATAATGTTGTATGTTCTTCCCCAGCACCACTTTCCATCAATTTGTATAGCAGACCCTCATGCCAAATTGAGTCAAACGCTTTTTTGAAATCAACAATGCATGTGAAGACTTTGCCTTTGATTTGGTTTGTTTGTTTGTCAATTAGGGTGTGCAGGGTGAACTGTCGTACAGTAATTTTGTAAAAAGCCAATTTGACATTTGCTCAGTAGTACATTGTTTTCACTTAGGAAATGTAAGTGTCTGTTGTTACTGATAATGCAGAGGATTTTCCCAAGGTTGCTGTGGACGAATATCCCACAGTAATTATTGTGGTCAAATTTGTCTCCACTTTTGTGGATTGGGGTGATCAGTCCTTGGTCCCAAATATTGGGGAAGATGCCAGAGCTAAGGATGATGTTAACCTGTTGCATCGAGCAATCCCGTATCCGGGAGCATAATTATAGCCTCAAGCTCATTACCATAACGCAACGTTAACTATTTTTGAAAATCGCAAATGAAATGAAATAAATATATTGGCTCACAACCTTAGCCTTTTGTTAACAACACTGTCATCTCAGATTTTCAAAATATGCTTTTCAACCATAGCTACACAAGCATTTGTGTAAGAGTATTGATAGCTAGCATAGCATTAAGCCTAGCATTCAGCAGGCAATATTTTCACAAAAACAAGAAAAGCATTCAAATAAATCATTTACCTTTGAAGAACTTCGGATGTTTTCAATGAGGAGACTCTCAGTTAGATAGCAAATGTTCAGTTTTTCCAAAAAGATTATTTGTGTAGGAGAAATCGCTCCGTTTTGTTCATCACGTTTGGCTAAGAAAAAAAAACGAAAATTCAGTCATTACAATGCCAAACATTTTTCCAAATTAACTCCATAATATCGACAGAAACATGGCAAACGTTGTTTAGAATCAATCCTCAAGGTGTTTTTCACATATCTATTCGATGATAAGTCATTCGTGGCAGTTTGGTTTCTCCTCTGAAGCAAATGGTAAAATACACGCAGCTGGAGATTACGCAATAATTGCAACGGAGGACACCAACCGGAGCACCTGGTAAATGTAGTCTCTTATGGTCAATCTTCCAATGATATGCCTACAAATACGTCACAATGCTGCAGACACCTTGGGGAAACGACAGAAAGTGTAGGCTCATTCCTTGCGCATTCACACCCATATAAGGAGACATTGGAACAAAGCACATTCAAAATCTGGGGCATTTCCTGTTTGAAATTTCATCCTGGTTTCGCCTGTAGCATCAGTTCTGTGGCACTCACAGATAATATCTTAGGTTTAGGAAATTAGGAAACGTCAGAGTGTTTTCTTTCCAAAGCTGTCAATTATATGCATAGTCAAGCATCTTTTCGTGACAAAATATCTTGTTTAAAACGGGAATGTTTTTTTAGCCATAAATTAAAAGAGCGCCCCCTATATCCAAGAAGTTAAAGAGTTTAAGTATTGCCAATTGGAGTTTATGGTCTGTATATTTCATAATTTCATTGAGGATACCTTCAACACCACAGGCCTTTTTGGGTTGGAGGGTTTGTATTTTGTCCTGTAGTTCATTCAATGTAATTGGAGAATCCAGTGTGTTCTGGTCATCTTTAATTGATTCTAAGATTTGTATTTGATCTAGTATATATTTTTGCTGTTTATTCTTTGTTATAGGGCCAAAGAGTGGTTTACCCAGACATCTTTGTTATCCAGTTGGATATAGGGGGCGCTATTTTAATTTTTGGTTGAAAAACGTTCCCGTTTTAAACAAGATATTTTGTCACGAAAAGATGCTCGACTATGCATATAATTGACAGCTTGGAAAGAAAACACTCTGACGTTTCCAAAACTGCAAAGATATTGTCTGTGAGTGCCACAGAACTGATGTTACAGGTAAAACCCAGATAAAAATCCAATCAGGAAGTACAGCATTGTGACGTCTTTTTAGGCATTTCCATTGGATAATGGCTGTAAGGGACCATATATAGCGAGTGGTCACATGGTGTCTCCCGGAGAAAATCTTGCGTAAAATACTGAGGTAGCCCTTTTTCCAATCGCTTCTTATGAGAAACCAACTGCCTCCACGGATATATTATTGAATGCATATGTTAAAAACACCTTGAGGATGGATCCTAAACAATGTTTGTCGTGTTTCTGTCGATATTATGGAGCAAATTTTGAAAAAAGTTTGGCGTTATAGTTGAAGTATTTTTCGGTCGATTTCTCAGCCAAGCAGGATGAACAAACGGGAGCTTTTTCGCCTACAAAAATATTATTTTTGGAAAAAAGGAACATTTGCTATCTAACTGGGAGTCTCCTGAGTGAAGTCATCTGAAGTTCTTCAAAGGTAATTTATTTAATTTGGTTGCTTTTCTTATTTTCGTGAAAATGTTGCCTGCTGCCAGCAGAGCCTAGCATAGCATTATGCCATGATAAACTTACACAAATGCTTGTCTAGCGTTGGCTGTAACGCATATTTTGAAAATCTGAGATGACAGTGTTGTTAACAAAAGGCTAAGCTTGTGTTTGAATATATTTATTTCATTTCATTTGCGATTTTCATGAATAGGAAAAGTTGTGCTAATGCGTTTGAGGCTATGATTACGCTCCCGGATACGGGTTTGCTAGTCGCAAGAAGTTATAGGGCCAAAGAGTGGGCCAAAGAGTGGTTTACCCAGACATCTTTGTTATAGGGCCAAATAGTGGTTTACTCAGACATCTTTGTTATAGGGCCAAAGAGTGGTTTACTCAGACATCTTTGTTATAGGGCCAAAGAGTGGTTTACTCAGACATCTTTGTTATAGGGCCAAAAGTGGTTTACCCAGACATTTTTGTTTTGGATAGCTCTTCCTGTTGTTGTTTGTTTAGTGTTTTCCAGAGTCTATGGATTATTCAATGACATTGAGCTGATTTCTGATGTGCTGTTCGTTCTTTTTCCGTAGTGTATTTGTCACACCCTGACCATAGTTTACTTTGTATATTTCTATGTTTTGGTTGGTCAGGGTGTGAGCTGAGTGGGCATTCTATGTTTCATGTCTAGTTTGTCTATTTCTATGTCTGGCCTGATATGGTTCTCAATCAGAGGCAGGTGTTAGTCATTGTCTCTGATTGGGAACCATATTTAGGTAGCCTGGGTTTCACTGTGTGTTTGTGGGTGATTGTTCCTGTCTCTGTGTTTTCACCAGATAGGACTGTTTCAGTTTTCGTTACGTTTCCACGTTTGTTGTTTTTTGTAGTTTTTGTATTGATTCGTGTTTTACATTTGTTGATTAAACATGGATCGCAATCTACACGCCGCATTTTGGTCCGACTCTCCTTCACCAAAAGAGAACCGTTACAGTATTTCTGTATTGTTTTAGTGATTCACCACAAGGAAGGTGTAGGCTCAGATTTCTCTATGTCTCTATGTTTTTGGTTGGATATGGTTCTCAATTTCTTTCTTAGGTTTTTGCATTCTTCATCAAACCATTTGTCATTGTTTGTACATTTTCTTTGGTTTTCTGTTTGACATTTTTAGATTTGATAGGGAAGCTGAGAGGTCAAACTGTTTCGGGTTTCTACTGCCAAGTCTCTCACTCTCAACTCACCTGGACAATACTCTGTGAGGTGAGGTCTGGCCTGCTCCCAATGATCATTTCATTAGAAGGGCAGAGAAGAGCAGAGAGGGAATAATATATCCCTTCATCACTCCTATACACAGCAGTTGCATCCATGGAAATGGGCAAAGAGAAATAGAGAGAGATTGATAAACTCCCATATCTACTGGGTGAAATACCACAGTGTGGCATCACAGCAGCAAGATGTGTGACCTGTTGCCACAAGAAAAGGGCAACCAGTGAAGAACAAACACCATTGTAAATACAACCCATATTTATGTTCATTTATTTTTTCTTTTGTACTTTAACCATTTGCACATCCTTACAACACTGTAAATATACATAACATGACATTTGTAATGTCTTTATCCTTTTGGAACTTCTGTGAGTGTAATGTTTACTGTTCATTTTTATAGTTTATTTCACTTTTGTATATTATCTACTTCACTTGCTTTGGCAATGTTAACATATGTATTGAATTGAGAGAGAGAGAGAGAGAGAGAGAATAAATGATCAGTTCTATCTGGCCATGGCCCAGAGGATGGCCTGCCTGCACACACAGTTGGCTGGCTAGTTCGGAGATGATATGATGCAATTGGAGAGAGACCCAGCTAGGGCTGTGCTAATATGCATAAATGCACTTTAGCTGGGACACCCACATCTTGGGTGTCACTATGGGATCACATGCTATACACACTACAGGCAAGTCCTAAGGGCAGTGTTGCCCTTAAAGCCCTCCTCTCTCCCACTTGCATCCCTTCCCTTCAGGCTGTGCTTGGGCTCAGGGAGCAGAGGGCCCTTCATTAATGTACAGTATTAGGGGGAACAGGCGGACAGAGGGACACGGGGACAGGCGGACAGAGGGACAGGGGGACAGGCGGACAGAGGGACAGGGGGACAGGCGGATAGAGGGACAGGCGGACAGAGGAAACAGGCGGACAGAGGGACAGGGGGACAGGCGGACAAAGGGACAGGGGGACAGGAGGACAGGCGGACAGAGGGACAGGGGAACGGGGACTGGCGGACAGAGGGACAGGGGGACAGGCGGGCACAGGGACAGGGGAACAGAGGGACAGGTGGACAGAGGGACAGGCGGACAGAGGGACAGGCGGAAAGAGGGACAGATGGACAGAGGGACAGGCGGACAGAGGGACAGAGGGACAGACGGACAGAGGGACAGACGGACAGGGGGACAGGCAGACAGAGGGACAGGGGAACAGGGGGACAGGGGGACAGGCGGACAGAGGGACAGGGGAAACAGGGGGACAGGGGGACATGTGGACAGAGGGACAGGGGGACAGGCGGGCACAGGGACAGGGGAACAGAGGGACAGGTGGACAGAGGGACAGGCATACAGAGGGACAGGCAGACAGAGGGACAGATGGACAGAGGGACAGGCGGACAGAGGGACAGGGGGACAGGGGAACAGAGGGACAGGTGGCCAGAGGGACAGGCGGACAGAGGGACAGGCTGACAGAGGGACAGATGGACAGAGGGACAGGTGGACAGAGGGACAGGCGGACAGAGGGACAGACGGACAGGGGGACAGGCAGACAGAGGGACAGGGGGACAGAGGAACAGGGGGACAGGCGGACAGAGGGACAGTGGGACAGGGGGACAGGTGGGCAGAGGGACAGGGGGACAGGCGGACAGAGGGACAGGTGGACAGAGGGACAGGCAACCTGGCGGACAGGCGGACAGGCGGACAGGCGGGGGGACAGGCGGACAGAGGTACAGGGGGACAGGCGGGCAGAGGGACAGGGGGACAGGCGGACAGAGGGGCAGAGGGACAGGGGAACAGGCAGACAGAGGGACAGGGGACTGGCAGACAGAGGGACAGGGGGACAGGGGAACCCACGGCCCGGCCTAATGATGCTAATACATTTGTTTCTCATCTGTTATCATTCCCCACTGATACAGGAGGAGACTGATACCGCAACAACTGCTGTGTGTATGGGGGGGGCATGTGTGTGCGTGCATGAGAGACAGGGTCTGGAGTCTGATACATTGATTCACTGATGGGGTCCAGCAGCACTGTCTGGTTGTCTGTCTGTCTGTCCCTGGCTGGTCCATGCCTGGTGTGTGTCTGTGTGTTCATGTTTAGTACTGCATAGGCCTGACATCGTTAAGCCCTAATGAGCCACTCACTCTGTCTGTCAGGGCAGGTCATCCAAAGCATACTGCTGGGAGGAAGGACAGGTCACTTTGGAGAAACCACAGTACACCAGTCCACTGCCAAGCCTCCAGTCTAATTTGTAATCTAATAAATTCCAACAAGCAATCAGCAACAGCCAATGGCTTTTCAATATAACCCTCCTTGCTCTCTCCGACTAGACTGTAATAATTGTCCCGTAATGTGGTCAAGAGGACTGGAGAGGGGGAGAGGGGAACTAGAAGAGGAGAGGGAGAGAATGTCAGGCCCATCTCTTTGCAGAAAATAGCCTCCAAATGTGCAAGGCAAGACTCCTATTATTAGGACGTCTAAACTGACAAGGAGGTGGCTGTGGCCTGTTTACGTTTGCTGGGGATATTTGGAGCGAGGTACCAGAATGAGGGAGGGAGAGAGAGACAGAGAGAGACAGGGAGGGAGGGAGGGAGGGAGGGAGGGAGGGGGAGGGAGGGAGGGAGGGAGGGAGGGAGGGAGGGGGAGGGAGGGAGGGAGGGAGGGAGGGAGGGGAGGGAGGGGGAGGGAGGGAGGGAGGGAGGGAGGGAGTAACAAGGATGGTCCAGGAAGTGTGATGCAGATAATTGCAGCTGACAGTCCAGTCTGCCACACAGTTAATTTGAGCCTGAGCCCAGGTCCCTAGTACTTAACACATTCTGTTCAGGTACATGCCAAACACTTCTCTCCCTCTAACTCTCTTCCACTCTCTCTCTCTCTCTCTCTCTCTCTCTCTCTCTCTCTCTCTCTCTCTCTCTCTCTCCTCTCCCACTCCCACTCTCTCTCGCTCTTTCTTTTTCCTCTCTCTCTCTCTCTCTCCCTCTCCCTCTCTCTCTCTCTTCTTCTTTTACTCTCTCTCTCCTCTTCTTTTACTCTCTCTCTCTTCTTCTTTTACTCTCTCTCTCTCTCTCCTCTTCTTTTACTCTCTCTCTCCTCTTCTTTCACTCTCTCTCTCTCCCTCTCGCTCTCTCTCTTCCTCTTTTACTCTCTCTCTCTCTCTCTCTCCTCTTCTTTTACTCTCTCTCTCTCTCCTCTTCTTTTACTCTCTCTCTCCCCCTCTCGCTCTCTCTTTTCTTCTTTTACTCTCTCTCTCTCCTCTTCTTTTACTCTCCCCCTCTCTCTCTCATCCTACCTGTTTCTCTCAGATTCTCTCTTTCTATCAGTCATATAATCAGTCATCAGTAAAAATGAATAGAGCTATGAGTGACTCTACTGATGCACTGCACACACTGTGTTCTTATTTTCCTAGGTTTTCACTGGGCGATACTGTACCTGTCAGTGATTGGACGGCCCGCTGCGTCATCCCTAACTCCCTGACAGGTGGGCCATTATATGAAGAGAAGAAAATAATCCCTCTCTTCTGAAGATCACCTTTCAAAAAATGAGAAGTCTCAGTTGCCAGTCTCCCAAGTCCAAGCTCTTACCTTCAATCTGCACTGAATAATGAATCCACTCTTAATAATAGTGACTATATTTGAAGCACACACTCTTCAATGTCTATGTCTGGATTTGGCTTTTGTGTGAGTCTCTGGGTGCTTGTGGCTTTCTTAATGCCTTTAGTATTCTCTCGGGTATGCAATCTGGTTTCGCTCAGGTTATGCATGTGTCTCTTAAAGGTCCTCAATGATGTCACCACTGCCCTTGACTCTAAGCAATGTTGTGCAGCTATTATGATTGACTTGGCCAAAGCTTTTGACACAGTAGACCATTCCAT